>NC_089141.1:37891537-38193918 GCF_009819655.1 Sylvia atricapilla | reverse complement strand
AATGGTGTGAACTAAAATGCACATTTTCTCAGTTAAGCTTTTACTTGAAAAGATAAAAAATAAATAAAGTTAATGTAATCATATTGTTCTATCAGTCCTTCCAGAATATATATTCTCCCAGGTTCTGTCTTCATTACAGTCTGTGCTGTGTAGATTTTCAGATATATCAGAACAAAGCACAGGAATCAAGAAAAAAATCACTTGCCCATAAAAAAAGAAACATAAACTAGTTTTGAATGCACATAATGCTTTTTCATCTTTGACAGCAGCAGTATTTCAGAAGATACCAGATATGAGGTATTTATGGCAGGTGCATTACTACTTAGAAACTAATCTCACACACATGGCTGTTAACGTGAAATATGGATTTTAATAATCCCGCTTGCTGAGATATGTGAGCTTGCCCAGTGGGGATGTGATTAGCCACAGTCTGCAAGATTAATTGAGATACACAGTGTAAGATTACACTTAGTGAACTCCAAGCCAGTCTGATTATGCAAGGGACCACTCAGTTAAGGCTGTATCTCTAGGGATATGAAAACGGATAAATCACAGACTCTACTATGACAAGAGAGTCAGAATGGAGAATGTTTAAGTCAGTGAACACAATGAACAGATCATCAAAGTAAAATATTAGGACATTTTTTAAACAGAAAAAATAACTTCAGGAACAAAAAAACATCCCACATAGTTGAAACAGAGCAGAAACACATATAGGGAGCGAGATTTTAAATGTCTGCCATCATCATTATTTTAAATTGGTGGTATGAAATTTACTTTTTTGTTCAAACATGGCAATACTCATTCAAGAGTACTTTTTGTAAATGCTAATTTTCTTTTTAGTTTACAGTTGAGTCTGAATTTGCATCAAAATGACTAACACATCAGATACCAGTTTGAAGGATTACATAACTTCAGAATGACTCTGTCACAAAAACTTTAAGTAGTTTTAAAACAGTGCCATTTAATACAGTTCCATAATGAATAAATCTTCCAACTTACTGCATTGCTGAACACACCAGTTTTTAATAGAGAAGCAGAAAGGGAGGTACCTGCAGAAATCAGTGCAGCCTGGGCTCAATGCCTTTTTCTACAGGCTGTTAATGATTGGATAATTTACCCACTCACTCCTTGCCTCATTTTTTGGGTCTGTAAACACATTGTTAGCCAATAAAGATACTGAAGTGTATTCAGACCTATTGTTTCACTTTTATACCCATATGAGTACCAGATGCAGAGAGTGCCTTCAGAGAAAACACACTCTTACTTCTGGTAATTATTTTAGAAGACCAAAGTCCTGAACCAAACACTTACAATAACTTAAGCAGAAATGCAGATTTTCTCTTCCAAATTTTTTTTATTTTTGTAATCGGTACATGAGTTGCTAGCTGCAAAACTAATACCTTCAGGAGTCATGTAACAGACATTTTTGCTCATTTCTTTAAACCACAGTGAGATTTGTTATTCTCCTACAACAAAAATGAAATAAACACACACAAGAATACCAGAGTAAGGCAGCACGTATTGTACTTCATCCATTTATTTTGACAGATATGGTTTACCTTAAATTATTGATAGGAATACTTTGCACTTGCTGGTAAATGTATCTTAAATATAAAAATACTTAGCTTTTAGTACGGTGAAGATCAGTCAATAACTTTGCTACAAGAGGATTTTCTGTAATGAAAAACTTGTATGTGTGTGTGCACATGTCCCAGGGAAACACTAGAGCAGTATAATGCAGAGTAAACAGACACTGAATTCACTTTTACTCCGGCTCATCCACCACATCATGCTGACCACAGATATAGCAATCCTCTCCTCTGTCACAGTCTGATATTCAATGCCACAGCACTGGTTCCAGTGCCACTGTGTTGGTCTTGCCTTGCTTGAACTGTATCTGCTGAAGCTTTGCAGAATACTTTCTCCTCACTAAAGGTCACTAAGGAAGCTGATCTAAGCAAAAGAGGAGAAGCAATAGCCACAGATAATGCCGGGAAAAGGATGAAGGAGAATGATCCAGTTTCAGCCCTGCTCACTTGATCTTCAGTTGAATAGTCATCAGGAGTGAAAAACAGAAACCTGGAACACCCAGAAAGGGTTATACACTGACACATAATGCAAAAGGACATCCCAGTAAAATAGGACTGGACTATACCAGTTTTGGTAAGATTTTAGTATTCACGTTCTATTACGTCATAGAATCTCTCAGCTTGGAAGGGATGCATAAGCATTATCAAATACAACTCCACATCCTTCAGGCATTCTGTTGCTGCCATAGATTTTTCAGCAAAAGTATTTATTGGTTTTTATGATATACAGGAATTTGCATTGTTCAGGGGAAGAAAAAAACCCACTGCTCTACAATATTTTAGAAATATTTATTGACTGTGAGTTTTGATGCAATTAAGAAAAAAGTATTAATGTGCAGTAGAATCAGGGTAGAAACTTTAATATTACCAACACTGAAAAACTCCTTTCAGCCTTATATTAAATCCCATTACACAAAACACTGATGCTTTTGATCTTTGAAAGCAAAGTATTCTGTATACATGCACATACTCTATGATTAAATTTTAATATCTATCTGCATGTTTTTACTGAATTTGCAGAAGGTCTGGAAACTGTAGACTTTCAATTAAAGAGGATGAAGACTTTAAAGAGAACCACTCTGGTGGTGCCCAATGAAAGGGGCAATGTACACAAACTGAAATACAGAAATTTCCTTTTGAGCATAAGGAAAAACTTTTTAACCTTTTTTTTTTTTTTCACTCTGAGAGTGGCTGAACACTTGCAGAAGTAACCCAGAGAGATGGTAGAATGGCCCAGCTTGGGAAAATTGAAAGCACCAGTACATGGTCCTGGCCAACCAGCTCCTGATGGCCCTGCTGCAGCAGAAGATAATACCCAGTGTTTTGAATCTCGAGTGAAATTGAATTTGTATTGTGTCTGTGTTTTGAAGTTTTTTGCTGCAGTAGAATGATGAATGTTTTGTTAGAAAATAATTTACTTATAAAGAAACACACAATTAATGAGATAAATTGTGTTCTGCATAGCTGGTTAAGAATTTTATTTTCCATTAATACAGACACTGATCTAAAGAAATGTTAGAAGCTCCTCAATAGTACTCAGATAGTCTAACAGCATTTGGTATATGAAAAATGATGCCAGGCAACTTCCATAATTAGAGATAAATTCCTTAAAAATAAATAATTAAATATTTTCCCTGTTAATTTTTTAAAGAAATTATATTTCTTCTTTCCATGCAGATGAAATGTGTGCAGATATTTGCATAAATTTTCAAAATGGAAATTCAGAAATATTCTGATGTCTGACAGCTCTTCTCATGAGTCTTTTGCCTATTTGTACTTTTCCATGTATACCAAATCTAAATCTTATGCTCTTAGGGATGCCTATGACAAAACCACTGTCTTTGAAACTATCTGAGCATAAAACCAGTTTACAAAGTAAAAATAAGCTTATGCAAACACAACCACTTTGTGATTTGAATAATGAAGGTGGTGTTGCCCATGGAGTAACATTTCTGGAAGCATGATAAGGGTGCCTTCCAATTATGGTTTTTTGACACTTTTACCATAAAAAAATTGCATCTAATAACGATGAAATAATGACAAAGAAAAATGCCTAGTTTATTTTCTTTTTATATAAACCAAGCCTTTTCTCCCACCTATTTTAAAGCTGTATAGAAGTATAAATTCTAGTCTCTCTTTTCTTCAGGATAAAAATTAATAACGGGTAAAAAATTATTTCAATTACATAATAACAAAAAGTGGATCATCACAAGAACATATTTATAAACACATATGCATTTTAAATTTTAGAGAAAGCATACTGAAAATAATATAATTGTTTTAAATGGAGGTGACATTCCAGGTTTAATATGCTTTGAAAAAAACAATCTATTAAATGCTTTGAGATATACTTATTTGAAATCCTACTGTTCTATATAGTACACTGACAGTAAGTCTGAACAAGGCACACAGAGTTTATAAAGCAATTATATCTAAATTATGCTTTCTCTTACATGTAATTACAATTTAATTAATGGAGCCAAATATTTAACTCTATTATGAGATTAATTAAAACATGTATTTAATATAATAGGTATGGAATAAAAAAGACCTGCTCTTTATTAACTTTGGGCTGTTTTATTTCTAGAATGGGTTAATTTTGATTGCATCTTGTGTGGAGAAAATTTTTGCTTCTACTTGACTATTTGATGTTTTCAGTATGCTTAAAAATACATTAAAGTAAGTTTTTCCCTTAGAAGACCTTAAAGTTGGAACTCTAATTGCATTGTAAATAACAGAAACAATAACATTTCTGCTTTTAAGTTTAAAAAGTTTTTAATGAACTTTTTATGTTCATGTACATTCTCTAGTAAAACAATAAATTCATACCAAATATTATTAAAAAACAGTGCATGTGGAGTGGAACCAGTCTTAAAGATTAATCAGAGCAACTCTGTCACTTGCACCTTTCATTAGCAGTAAGTGCACTGAAACCTTGACACAGTTATGACACTCCAGATGTGATTAAGACAACTGTGTAAAGAACTGATGCACAGCTGCTGAGGGTTAGAATACCATGAGTGATGACATGTATAAAAGCAGTAATAGTCTGGATCATACCTTCATTCAATTTGAGCAGTTTCTTGCTTGCATTTTTCCTGACAGAGAACTACATACAAGGAACTGTAGAGCCTCCTTTTAGATTGCAAACAACATGTTGATGTACATCAAAAGAAGATGTACAGGAAATCAGAAAAAAAAAAGCTATAGGGAAAGTTTATGATCCACCCAATCTAGCCCTCCACCCCTGCAGCCAGTTCATCTGTTTCTAACCACTTCTGACAGCTCTTGAGAGTGTTTGGTGCCAAAATATATTCAACAATGTTTCACAGTAATTTTTACAGGCTGAACCATTATTCTGGAAGAAAATGGTTTCCACCTAGAGAACAGCGGTAGTTTAGGGGACTGTCCGCCACAGTGACTCACACTATCGTGGCTGGCTTTAGGTTATTCTGAAAGAATTTCTGAAGGACTGCTGCACCTTCACACCCATCTACTAGAGGAATGGCCACCTTGGGAAAGGGGATTCAATAGAGGCCCTAAATGGATATATAGGGATGAATGCAATTGAGGAAAACATGCATGCTGCTTCCCTTAAGATTATTTTCACTCCCAACCTCATTATTTTCAGATTTTTTTATTTGCTGTATCCAGAAACCTCTCTTTTCTCATTTGAATGAATAAATATAATAAATATTTAACATTTTACATAGCAATTTGTTATTGCTTTTCCTGTCTGCTGAACAGAAACATATAATTTTCTTTGCTCCTTCTCTTAATGCTTATATACATGTGGAATTACTTTTTGCACTTGCTATTTGTTGCTAGTTTTTATGATTTTATGTGATATTCTTTTATTGATTCTCCTGATGTACACAATTTTTATACTTATTCTAAAGTAGTATGCCTATTTCCACATTCTGCAGTTTTTGTGTTTGAGATCAATGAAGAAAAACTCATGGGCCAGAAAGCTGCTTTTACTGCACATCCTATGAGTTCTCTGCATAAGAATAATTTTGTCTTTGTGATTTTGCTTCACTGCTTAAGTCCTTCAGACTTTCTTTTTTAAGACCCAGACTCTGGATTTTTTGAAGGATGCCACTGTGATGTTCAGTCTCGTTACTTTGTTGCTTTCCTCTCTTTTTTCCATTAAAATAATTGTCTTCCAACAGCCCTGCAACTAGTCACAAAAAAGCCCCTCATTAAGTTTCCTGGCAGATCTTTCTAATAAAAGTCCATCTAAATTAGATAATTGCTTATATCTATTTTAATTTTGATAGCCTCATTCTGCATATATATTTCCCTGCACACTTTGTAGACCTGGAATCCTCAGCATGCAGTTTTGACATAAAGGGCAACATTTTCTCTCCATTTTCTCTCCCTATCTTTACTGGGAAAAAAAAAAAAAATCTGTGTCAATAATACTGGCATGAGAATTATCACAAGTCTCTGTCATGCCAATCAAGTCACAATTAAGCTTGTTACATTACTATATTAAGACTATCAGCTTCTGGTTTATTCTCTATATTTATGGGAGATGCACACACACATGCACAGATGCACACAGTTTCTTCCAAACCCTGTGTGTGCACTGGCTGAAATTTCCTTGAAACTATGGGAATTCTTGATCTTTCTGGATTAAGTTAAAAGAGGGGAAAATAGTTATATTAAAGTAACAAGCTATAGAAAATTATTACACTGCAGGTATTTCCTTTGAAATATGCCTTGCTCCTGAGGGTTCAATGAATATATAATACTTGCTTCAGGTGCTTCGTATAGCACAAAATAATCAGGCTGAAAGGAAGTGTGGTCTTACATACCAGTGAAATTTTAAAGATTAATGAATAAAACCTCTTAATAGAATCAGTGCAGATGTGGATGAAGACCAGGAAGAGTAGTAGATTAATGAGGATGTTCTGCATGCAACTTGAACATACAAGACTTAGAAATGAAATAGTTTTAACTTGTGCCTCAGTTAGGTTTGTGAAACAAATCTGCAGAAGGCAAAATTCAAAGTAACTCATATACAATACTTGGTCTTTGGCTAATAAAACTTTTATAAGGAAGCTAAATTAAACTAAAGAAAGAGAAATAAAGGTATAGAGGTCACTTGCCTGGAATTTGATTTCCTGTTGTTTACTGATATAGTTATAATTTCAGTGATTGAAGAACCTGTCCCTGTATTCTGTCAGAACCATTTTATGAAAATGCATATATTTATATATTTTTTTACATAAATATAAAATATATTTATATATAAATTTATAGTTTTATATATTATTAGCAGTGGAACATAGAGGAAAAATGAGAAAGTGGGAGGAATTTATGGTTTAGATGTCCTAGGTGTGCACAGTCCTGCAACCATCACCTTGATCAGCTATGTCTCCAGCACAGCAGCAGTGCAGTGACCACCTGGTGCAGACTCCTGTGAAAGGGAGAGGCACAAACTGCTGCAGTAAGCTCATTTCTGCTGGGTGCTGCTCATCTAAATGGAAGGTTAATGACACAATGGACTGTCATGGGACAGGAAGGACAGACAGACTGCTCATTCTCACCTGAGATGCAGTGCAGGGAGTCATGAGCTCCTTTCTATTCAGTAAATGTCAGTTCAGTCTTATAAAGAAATTGATGGACCTGGCTGGGACCAAAGGAGAAAAAAGAAGACTACTGACTTTCTTCCAAGAGCTGGACATTTTTGGGCCTCCCCAAATTATGGAATTTGAGGTGTCATAAAGGAGAAACAAATGAGGAAAGATTCAGGGGCCAGATTTGGGGATTTCTATATATGCTTCTTCTTCCTCAGAGATTGCAGCTTCATAGAGAATTAAAGTGTTAAATGAATTGATCTAGATTATAATATTTTCTACTTTTTAGTATTTTTAAGCAGGTTGCATGGACTCAGTTTAAAGGAAGACTAATGCACAGTTGAGAGGTATCCGACTTATTATAAATGAGATAATTTAAGAGATAATTATTTGCCTGGGCTGCTTGACAGCAATGTATTGAAATGGTTTAATGATGATGCACTTTAATTAAATATGTCTGTTCCTTAAGGATAATTTTCACTCTATAATGGTTTTGGGTTTTTTGGTAAGGAGAAAAAAAAAGAGGAAAGAACAATGTTTAACCAGAAATTAATTTTGATTTTTTACTAAGTAAATGAGTTTTTTAAAAGCTTTCATGGACCTTGCTTTAGATATTAATCAAAGAAAAGTGATCTAATTATAATTAGGGTTTTTAAGTACCTGAAATATCTTCTGTTGATGTTTTGAGCTTCATAAACTGCATGCTTCTATGGTGTGTAATTCAACCATTTTTTCATTCACAGTTTGAGTGAACATATGCATTTTTTCAGCTTGTTGGAAATTCAGATGTTGCAAAAAAGTCTGATATAAATGTAGGGGGTGTAATGAGAAACCACACAGGTAAAAATCACAAGAGAGACATACAACTTAAAAAGGAAAAAAGAAAAATAACAAAACTGGTATAGGTGCCTGAAAGTCCAGAGCAACAAATCATGAGCAATTTTACAGTGCTGAGGTCAAGTAGTAACAGGAGCAATGGTTTTAAGCCGAAGGAGTGTAGATTTAGACTATGTATAAGGAAGAAATTTTTTATGATGGGTGTGCAAGGCACTGGAACAAGTTGCCCTGATAAACTCTGGCTGTCCCACTCCTGCAAGTGTTCAAGGCCAGGCCTGAATGATTTGGGCCCTGAGCAATGTAGTCTAGTGGAAGGTTCCATGCCTATATATATGATCTATGTTTATCTTTCAGTTTAAAGCCATTATCCCTTGTCCTATCACTGCATGCTGTTGTAGATGTCCTTGTCCATGTTTCTTGTGGTCCCCTTTCAGTACTGGAAGGCTGCTGGGTGGTGTGCCATGAGCCCTCTCTTCTCCAGGGTGATCAACCCCAGCTCTCCCAGCCTATCTTCACAGGAGAGGTGCTCCAGCCCTCTGATCATCTTCATGGCCTTCCTTTGGACTCACTCCAACAGACATATCTCATCTTGGGAGCCCCAGAGCTGGATGCAGCACTCCAGCTGGGGTCTCACAAGAGTGGAGTAGAGGAGCAAAGTCACCTCCCTTAGCCAGCTGGTCACAATTCTTTTGATGCAGCCCCAGGCACAGCTGGCTTTCTGGGCTTTCAACACATTGTTGCATTATGTCAAGCTTCTTGTCCACCATTAAGCTCAAGTTTTTCCCAGGCCTGATCCATTCTCCACCCAATCTGCATTTGTGTTTGGGATTGCCCTACCCAGGTGCTGGACCTTGATCTTGACCCTGCTGAGCTTCATGAGATTCATAAATACCCCCCTCTAAACCTTTCCAGGTCCCTCTGGATAACTTTCCTGCTCTCAAGCACATCAGTTGAACCACAGAGCTTGGAGTCATCCTCAAACGTGAGAGTGCATTCAATTCCACTGTCCATGTTATTGGCAAAGATGATTGTTCTTTTCAGTTTTATTCCCCTTGCATATCAATGTTCTCTCTACAGTCACTATTGCTATCTCCTAGATCAGTATTTTGAACCACTGCATCAGAATTTACATATATTTTATGTCCTACTTCAACCTTGAAAATTAAAAGAGAATCCTTGTCTTAAATCGCAAACACTGAGTTTAGGCAAACAGTACTGTAAATCACAGGAACAGCAAACTTAAGAATGCAGGAAAGGTGCATTCTTTATTTATTGAGCCTTGCTTTGTACAAAAAATATAATGGCTATATTAATAATACTTAGAGAGCAAGAGAGAATAATTCAGAGAGCTAAAACAGATATCCAAACAAGCAGCTATTTCTTAATGCAAGGTCTGGCTAGGCCAAAAGGATATATGTGCAAACATGAATTAAGGGACTAAATGTCTTTAGCGAACACTTTCTGTGAAACAACTGAAAACTTAGTGCTGTCAATAAATTCGAGTTAGACCGATGAGATATTTAAGTGTTAGAGGCCTTTTCAATACCACATCTAAAAGAGCATCTAAAAGCCATTACTAAGCCTGGTAATACATTATTTGGGCTTCTAGTTACCATTTAAGTTAATTATTTACTGCAACTACACTGTACAGATTTGTTACAAAATTACAGACAATCTTGACTATTTTAATTTCAGTTTTTTTTTTTTTTTTTTAGTTTTTTTTTTTTTTTTTTTTTTAATGTCATCAGAAGATCCTTTTGGGTATTAGGCATACTGGATTTAGCTTCATTTTTCAAATGTGATGAAAATAGCAAAGTCTAAGGAATAAGAGGAATATATACCATAATTATACATTATAATTATATATCTAGAAATAGCTTTAAGATGAATGCACCCTGAAATGAGTTCATTGTCAAGTGACACATTTTTACATTAGCCTGCCATAAACACCAATCTATTTCTTTCTCACTCTTCCCTTTTTACAAACTTTACACTAAAATGGATTTCCCAGAGAGATTAATAGCTGAGTGCTATCCATACTGTTATTCACTATAAATATCTCCAGCAGCCCTATTAACTTTAATGCATTAGCTCTTCTTCTATTTATTGCATCTTGATGAATGCATAACAATTTTAGTTTAGGACACCATTAGCAGGATAGTTTTTCCAAGCTCCTGTAGCTCAGCAGATGTAGTGTCATAAATTACCACCAAGCTATGTGCTCTTTTATGACGGTCATAAGATAAAAATATTAGAAAACCATCTTTTATTCTCCTACAGACTTGGCATTCAAAAGGGCTACAGGTTCAGTAAAAGCATCATGTCTGTCATAAGCATATGTTGCACAAGTAATCAGGATTTAAGCAGAGGCAAAGATATAAAACTTGGTCCCACAGCATTCCTTGAGGTAAGGCAAGAAGATAAGAATCCAGAGGATATACATCAAATGCTAAGGAGCTGCTCATGTCTGACAATTGGCACAATTAATATATATTCTATTCATAAAAGGAGATATTTCCTTTCCATATTATTTGGAACAAGACTTAATAAACATGAACCATACCTTTGAGGTCTTGTTGAGGGCTCACATGAGCAAATGAAATGATATTTGTGTCATTCACTTCACATCTATACAGATAAAGCTGAGAAAGAGAGATGGCTAAGTGCATTTCAGGCAAAATTTGATGTGTGAAAAGTTTTCTGAATCTCTCCCACACTTGAAAGCAATGCTTGAATCCCTGGAGTGCAGTTTAAGCAGTTGTAATAAGCACTTGGGTAATTCATGGAAATCCTACATATAGAGTGAGTGTTGGTATGACAAACAAATAAGCTTCCTGTGATCTGATTTTAAAGTATTAAATACTAACCCAGTTGCGAGACCAAGATTATTAGTCTTACAGACATCAAAATAAAAAAAAAAGAAATAGAGTTCTCCAAGAAAGACTATCGCTTCCTGACAAAATGTATGGTGAGCATTGAATGACTACTTATGGCTTCGTAACTTGTGCTATATTTGAAAGTACAGATATCAATTAAAAAAGAAAAGAGTTCTATCCGTTTTAGATCTCAATCAAAGCAAAAATAGCTATCTAAAGTAGAAGCTCTATTACAGCTTAGAAATTTCTGTAGTTACATACTGACCTGCTGAAAAGGTAAGACATCCTACAGAGCAGCAAGGGGAAAACAGTATTTTCTTTAATATTTTAGTGTTTTCTTTCTTAAATAGAACTGTTTGAAATACATTTCAAGATGGAGTCAAGTCTAAAGTCCACACATTTTCATATTTTTCAGTGCTTCTATTTTCTCTGTCTGGACAGTCAGAAATATTCCTTGAAATTCCATGCAATAATGTATCCATACAATGTTTGTGTTCTGGAACGCTCGCCTTAGGTATGGTTCTTGAACCATGTGATTTTATGTGTATATAAAAACTTGTGATGTCTGAAACGATCTAAGCTACTTAGGGATTTTGGTAGCTATCATTTGTATCAAAATAGCCTGAAAATGTTCATTTGCGTCCCTTTTTTCAAAACTGCTGGTGCAAGACTGAGATATGTAAACTTCTCTGAATATCCTAGGATTCTTCAGCCTGAAGGGGACACTTGCTACAGGTGACAGAGCAGTCAGCCTGCCCACCATCAAACAGACATTTCCTTCACATTATTCATTCTCACAATAAACTGTGATTGATAGAACAAGCATGCAACAGTGAAGAGTCTCAGACTTACTTCACTATTATATTTTATCATAGGATAAGTAATGTAATACTCTTACAGCCTGCTCCAAAAAGTATCCTTTATTTGCAAAGTTTAACTTCTTTCCTGTTAGCCTGCACAAAGCTTTTCTGATCAGTATTTCTTCACCCCCATAGGACCGTAAACTAACAACTCAATACTACACATATTTCTCTAGAAATCACTAGGACATTTCATACCTGCTAGTCTCAAACAAAGATCAGAAATCTTACAGAAATCATTACATTCAATTCACAAAAGTTCTTTATCATTTGTTCACCAAGACTTTCCTTTTGTTCAATTTATCTAGCTTTCTCTGTGTGTGTATATGTATATATATGTACTCCCAAATACACATGCATGTTGTGTAAAACCTCAGTAATTATAGTGTTTAACCAACCTCTTTCTGGTAACTAGGAAAATATCAGAGAAACCTCTAATTCTAATTAAGTTTATTTGCTTAATTCTATTGGATTTGAAAACATAATGGAGTATTTTTTCAATTTATTCAGTATGCTTTATGCATAAGTAATAAACATTAAATCAAGTTATTTGTGTTTACACCTCAAAAATTATATCCTGAATGAACTGACAACAAAAAGATTGATTGGTTTTGAACATCTTCAGCAAGAAATTTCTCTTTAAATGTGTTGTAACTTTTCTTCTAAATAGGAATTTCTAGAGTTATGTGGCACTTTGCTGGATCACTGTTTCTCCATACGATACATTTTGCTGTGTGTATCAGTACTGTTGTCTCCATCTGAATAATCATAAGTCCAAAAATTCATACCCTCTATGAGACAATACTGAAAAGTTCACTCCAGCTTAAAAAAATTCATTTCTCATGGTTTTAGTGTTAGTGTATAGGTCATTATGTAACCTAGAGATACATGTGCTCTGGATCTGGAAGGATCACTAGCACAACTAGTGTGGAGTCACTGTGGGAGCCATAGAAATGACGTTGAGAACTCGAAGAATCCAGATCATGAAACAGAAACTAATTCAGGGGAATAGAATATTTTTACATTGCAGAAAACCCAATTTCTGGGGAAAAAAAAATCAAACCAAACAAATAAACAATAAAACGAAACAACACCACCAAAAAAAAGCTCCAACAAAACCAATGAGGGGGGTGAGAGACTAATATTTTCCTGTCAGTTCATCAACTTTTAAAAAAAAAATTCAACAAATGTTGAAGGTAAGTAGTTTTCTAATAAATTACTCTTTTTTCTGCATGGATGATCACCATGAGTAACAAAGGTTATAATGGATTAATGTTTTCCTGATAAGAAATTTAGGCATACACAGAAAGACTTTATTTTCTACAAAGAATGATATTAGTATAGAAGAGCTATTAAGGATGATTTTATGGATCAGCAGTTCACTTAAACTCAAAATATCTTTGAATTTAATTCCCAGGTGCTACTCATGTTACTATCACAGCCATAATTCTGCATTTAACATTTCTTCTCTCAGCTCATCACTCTTACTTTCCTTTGTAAACAATAGACAGAGGTAGGAATCCTTTTATTGGCATCCTACTTCTGTGCAATATTCCTTCTGACGCTTCCTTTTGGAATTCAGATGTATTAACTGCAAAAATTCACCAGAACACACTGTATACTAAACCCATCATAATATATATGGATATGTGTATAAAAAATAGACTATTATATTCAATAATCTCCATTAATAATGCCTATATATAACAAATAAGATAATTATATATTACTATATTAATATATAGTATATATTTATAATATTTTGATATATAATCTATTCACTCAATACTAAACCTGTATTATTATCCTATACCAATGAAGAATCAGACTATGATTTGGTGTAAGAGAACACCAGATAGTAAATGAACTCAAGTCCTCAAGACAAGTTCATTTCCTGAAGAAGCCCTTGTTATTGAACAAATACTCATTTCTCTAAAGGTATTTATGACTCCTGTCTGACTTGATGGTGACCTAGCAAACTGCACATGACTGTTTCCCTCCAGGGAAGGTGCTCTGCTGAAAGAGGCAGAATAACTCAGGCAGCAGGAGAACAAGGTGCTTACAATCAAATGCTGAATTGAGGCCCAAAGCAGCCTGACATAAGCCTTGACTAATGATTTAACTCATCCCTTCAGCATGCAGGTGTATCTGTGCTATCATCTAGAGGACATGCAAAATGCTAACATATGTGAAGAACAAGCTGATGTTACAAGATAATGGCAATGTGCACCTGTGATTTAGAAGGCAAATCAAGGCCTTAGTAAGCTGGATAAATTATTATAAAACTCTTTGTCTCTAGGAATCAAGAGGCTTGCTAAAGTTCCTATAGTTAATATGTTATCAAAGATTTAAGTCTAACTATAAACAAAAAATCTCTACACTATAATTTATAAACTATCCCAGATATTCATATTTTATGACTAGTTTTTTGGCAAATGTCAAGATAATTTTGCTGGAGCAGAGAAATGCGTAGCAGACTGCAAAGGCACAGTGATGTTGACAGACAGTGGATGCCTGCCTGCCTTCTCTTCCTTTGAGTTAGCATTTCAGATTTGGAAGTGTCTAACCTACTTACAGGAAAGTAAATTACTGATACTACTTCATGTTTTCATCCTTTCACTCTAAGATTAATTACTTCGCAGCCAATTTACAGCATTTTGATTTGCCTTTCTCTGTATGAGAATATATTCACATACAGAGGGGAATGAGGGATTGAGACTGGGAAATTGCTTTCATTTTCCTGCTATCACTAAATAATCTGTCTTCTCAATATCAGGCTAAAAGGTCAATATCTAGTTTAGAATCCTGTTTCTACAGTCCTTGAGATGAGTAACTCTTGACTTCAGGAAAGATGGCCTTGTGATTTAATGCATTTCTAATGTGAGAAAAAGCTGAAGAATTTGGCCCATGCTTAAAAGCAACCATTCAAAAATGAACAGTTCCTCTCCTCTCCCTCTCCCTCTCCCTCTACCTCTCTCTCTCCCTCCCCCTCCTCCTTTGGGTTTTTCTCCATCTGTATTTATTATAGGTATAAGCGAGAACCAGAAACTTGAAAGCCATGGTTTTTCCGAGGGATATTCCATTCCAGATATCTTTCTCTCTTTTAACCTGGAAAGTTTCTCCCAGTTCCTGTGTCCTTCTTAGCTTAACAGTTTTTTTGGCCACAAGCCCATCTGCCAGATTAATGGCTGATACTGTTTGTTTTGCAGCTTCACCAGGCAAGAAGATTGATTTCTGTTAGGGAATTTGTCAGTTTGTGATGGACTTAATACTCCTTGAGGCATTCAGTAACATGGCAATTTTAGGAGATAATGAGCATTCTTCTGTCTGGTACACAGACAGATGCCCCAAATTGCTACAGCAGCTATATAAAAATACAAATTTCCCTGATTTTTGACACGAGATGCAAACAATTAGTAGAGTGCATGCTTGTTATTTAAAGGAGTCTGTCTTACTACAGCATGCATTTTAAGTTCACAAATTCCTTTTTACAGAGTCTTCCTTTATTTCATCCTTATGACTAATAGACTTAATATTCTCCCACAACATTATGAATACATACTGGAAAATATTTAAAGAATTTCACACCTATTCTAACTGCCCAGAAAAAAGGCTAATTTGTTATACTTAATTTGTAGAAAGTTACTAGTTAAGTTTTAATATAAAAACGTAGAGCAAAAAATGGGGTGAAAACTATAGCAAGAAACTTCTGAGTGACACTTTAATGGATACAGGCATGCAGCAATCTGAACTGCAACAGAACAGTTGTTCACAGTCCTTTGCTGGGCACTCCTATGCCATTGCCCTTTAGGAAAGAAGAATATCTTTTGATCTCTTTCTTGCTCTGTCTGACTTTGTGTGACCTTTCGCAAGTCACATTAGTTGGATATGTAGCATCCATAAAAATTAGTAAACTATTGCTTTACTTGTTCTCTTGAGGTTTGTGAGACTTAATTAGTAAATTTTATAAATCTTTTCTAGACTCAAAAATGCAAAGTGCTGTAAGGACAAAGTTTTATTGTCAGCATTCCTTTGGGAAATGAGTTTCTTGAAGTTATGTGAGATAATTAGTCACATTCTGCAGGTTGTGCTGCAGCTAAACACACCATTAAAGTAATCTGTTTTATGCCATGAACAATATCTGTTCTCACAAGTTTGGAAAAAACAGATGTGAGTTCTGGGTTTCTGACTTAGCCTTTTTCAGTCTCCCCCAATTTGAAAACTTTCAGGATATTAGGATTTTTGTCTATTTCCTTTAAAGGAAAAAAAAAAAAGAAAAGGTGATAGATTTTCACACTAATTCTAGAAAATGACATATAATAAATGTTTGGGAAATGCTTTGCCCTATTCCTGACAATTGTCCACAATGGCATAGAAACTATAATTATTGTTCTCAAAATACTTAAAATATTCAAATATTCATTAACAATTTTTGCTAAGAAGTCTTTTAATTTTTGCTAAGAAATCTTTTAATTTACATAAAATACTTGGCTATAAGTTCTGTTGTACAGGCTGTGACTGATGGCTTTAAAGCTGCTTCAAGCGGCCTCTCAGCTGGTCATTTACAAATTGGCTAATTTTTTTTTTTTTTTTTTTCTTGGGGGGGCAACCAATGTCACCAATGTCATTATTTGGAGGAAGAATATCAACTCTAAAGAGTTAGCCTTGTTTAGTAGAATTATAGAAGGCTGTCTGCTTCTGGGGCATCAATAAAAGTGCTAAGACAGTTATAACAAGTTCATTTTATGGGTCAGATTTTTAAAGTAGATGTATGAAGGTACACACATATCTTGTTCATGTTTCCATTCTTCTCACATCTCTATCTCCTTTTTTAAACTTTATGAATTTCCTTCATGAATTTTCTTTAATAATGCTTGTCAAAATCCCACGATAATTTCCCTTTTTTTTTTTTGTTTCACTTAGAGAAAACCACCAGGTTATGTATGCTTATTTTGTCCTTTTAACAGTTTTAAAAAAAGTTTCTGTCTAAAATTTTCTCAAACTTACCTGTCTACTTGGATTCTACTGTGGTTTTTTCCCGGTGATTGGACAGGTTGGTTCAACCTTTCACTTTGTCTAAGACTTGTGCTTTGGAAAACTCCATTAATCATTTGTACAGAACCCTTATGCATGATGTTCTGTTTACATTTCTTGCATTAATAAATATTTATATAAGATGTTAATCAGCTTGGTTTCCTATGCATTTTGTTTATCCTCTCTTTTTGATATAAATAACCCTCTCCCCTTTGGTTCACATACCTTCTGCCAAGTTATCTAAAAGGGTATTAATAATCCTATGACCACATTTTAAGTAAAAACCAAAATAAGCCAAACTTCTCTTAGCAGCATAAAGCAGTACTGAAAAGAGTTTGCTTTTCTACTAACATTTATAAGATGTTCTGCATGGAAGATCTAGATACTGCAAGACACCAGCAGAACAGTCCTCTGTAGTTTGTTCAACATTTATCTGCAGTCATAAACCAAATATTCAAATACTCTCCTCTCAAGTGAAGCTACCTAAAAAGGGAAACACTTATACTCATTATAAACACTCACTCTACTAGTAACACAAGAAGCAGGTTGTGGAAAATAATTTTTACTTGTAGAGAACATTCACCTCAGAGATTTGTGTATTCCAACAAGTTATCTCTAAGATGTAAATATGCTTTATATTTATATTATAATAATTAATGGCCATTTGTGCAGCAGGAGAAAACAGTACTCAAATCAGTCAGTGTATTTTACCAAAGTAAAACATATTTTGTGCTTAATTCACACCGTCTTGCTAGATCATTCCCAGCAAGAAATCTCACAGTGTCATAACTTTATATTACATTAAAATGTTGATTTTTTTTTTCTTCCAATAACATGGCTCGTAGAATACTAAAGATTTCAAAATAATTCGCCTTATTCCAGCAAAGAGCTTATCAAACACAAACATCACAAATCTTGAGGATAGAAGAAAAATAATAAACTATGCAATTTAATTTATAAACGGAATTTGTGTTTTTAAGAGTAGAATAGTGATTATTGATTCTCACTGTTTTACTCATATAACTACAGCAAAAATGGTCTCAACTCACTGCACAGAACAAAGGGACTATTTAGAGAGAAATACTGTGGACATATGCCTAATATGTATGTTTCTATAATTTTGCTTTTTGTTTCTACTAAATATTCATTCATGCATCTCATCCCGGTGAGAGAAAACAAGAAGGAAGCAATTTGAAATATGCTCATCCATCTTCTGCATAATCTTCTTTTCCTTGTTGTCTGCACACAAACAATATTAAATTTTTGCCTGAACAAGGATCCACACACAACTTAAGATACAGATATAACATAGTGCTCACCTGTGTTAGGGAATGTCTCAGTCAAAAAGTGGTACCATGGTTATTTGCACATCTTGTGCTGATACGTTGCTGGCATCCTGAAGAGTGGAATTTTGATAAGGCTGAGCTAGCCAGCTCTCTATGTGGATAACTTTTTAAAAGGAAATGTATTACATCCTTTTTCCCACCAATTGCTTTAAAATTGTCCTCAGCTCCTGAAAATTCCAGTTTACCTTTTAGTGTAGCAAGACAACACTTAATTCTATACAGTTTAAAGTTTTTTAGTTGTTTATCCCCAAATCTGATTTTTCACCACAACATTTGTCTGTAGTCCAAAGCAATAAGGCAGTAAATTTAAGAAGTGGCCAAATTTTATTGTATTCTTCTTCATCATGATATTTCTTTTAACTTTAAAATGTCAAATATCAACAGTAGGTGCTGTTTGAATCAGTGCTGGACAGTTTAAGTAATGCTTTAAAATTTCAGCATGGCTTTTGAAAATGTTGTTGGATATTTGCCTGCCTAAAAACTAATAAATGCTATGGTTAAATAGAATTAGAGAATGGTTTAGGTAGGAAGGCACCTTAAAGATCACCTAGTTCCAACCCCTGGCTGTGGGCAGGGAACCTTCCACTAAGCCATATCGCCCCATGCAATCTGACTGTGAACTCTTCCAGGGATGGGGCATCCACAGCTCCTCTGGGCAACCTATTTCAGTGTCACACCAACCCCTCAGTAAATAATTTCTTTATAATATCTAATCTAAGTCTACCTTCTTTCAGCTTAAAGCTGTTTCTCTTTGGTTTTACTTTAAGATGATACAGTCATGGCCCTTGCTGAACACAGGATACATAGGCAAGGCAGACCTGGTTACAGTTGTCTGACCTAATTTATTCAGAGAAAGATTATGAACACAAGTATCTCATCTTCAGGGAAGCATCACACCTGTTATATTATAGGATAAATATTGTCAATATCTGACAGTTTATCCTGCTGAAGGATAAATCTGATTACACTGTAGCATGAGAGGAACATACTCCAGAATTAACAATATTGTGTAGATAACTTGCAAAATTTATTAAGCTTGATAGCAAACATATTTTTTTCTCCCACAGATAATTTTGATGCTTTAACATTTCATCTAATATTTTATTATTGTCTGGCTTGTACATTTAAACTTTAATTTTTATTTTGATTTATACTTTTTATTGTATAACATTCTAATTTTATGCTACCTGAATTTTTTGTTTCCAATAAGGTGGTTGCTTAGAAGGAAGCCTTAATTTCTATGAAATTTGAAAATTCCATTCTGTCAAGCAAAATAGAATAATAAAATATAGTTCTAATAAGTTATTTAGATGAAAAGGTTTCTCATAAATTTCTGTGCTGACTTTGAGGAAACTAGCTTTAAACTGAACGTTTAATAAACAGAGTGGAAACATACTTGTTTAAAACAAGGAGCTAATAAAGCCAGCTGACAGAGCACAAAACCTTTTAACATAAGTAAGAAATTCCAGACAGAGGAATGAGTCCTTATTTTCAGTGTAAAAGATTGACTGGTTCACCTCAACACAGATATCAGGATATAGGTATCTGATTCTGCCTAAGGATGGAGCCATAAAGTGTCATCTGCTGAGCAGTGCTGAATCAGCTCTCTCTTGTGAAATGAGACAATAAGCAAGAAATAGATTCCAGCCTTGTATTCATTGGGAAAGATTTAATTTTTTTTTTTTTTTTTTTTTTTAACTCTGGGAGCACAAGAACCTCTATCTATCATGTCTGATAGAGCTGCCCGCTGCCCTAAGCAGAGTAGCAAAAGCATTCAGAATGAAGCTATCTCAATTTGTGCTGTTAAAGATGCTCCAGCTGCCGTGTGATATTCCCTTATTGCAGGAAGAATAGTGAAAGAATTTCTTGTTTAGTCAGTGGAGAGGAGTTCCACTGTCACAGAGGAGTAGTCCGTGTAGAGAGGGAGGAGTACATGCAAAAATTCAGTTCAGGTCTATCTTATAACAATTTTAATTATAATCATCTTTATTTTCCTACTTTATGTTTGGCTAGCACTGTATCTGCCTGAGGGAAGCCTGAATTCTTCCAGCTCAGGCTCCACAGAGAGGAAATGCCTTGCTGGGGCATCCTTATGGGGCTGTGATGTCAGTGAATAATTTCACTGCACTGGTTCGTAATGGAGATTGCTATATTTATGCCCGGTGTCTCAAACTCAGGCATTAAAATAATGTGTAATAGAAAATACATTCATCCAGAGTCTAAGTCTGGGCAAAAGACTGACTTGAGATTAGGAGCTTTGTTTTTTGTACTACGTACCCACAAACTACTATGAAATAAACCCTGAAGTACTTCACATTCCTTCCTCTTTCTGAAAATAAACCACAAATTATAATTGTAAAGAGATATGCACTGTGCATGCTGGAATAAACAAAGTAAAGCAACTGCTTTTAGATTCAAAAATTCCAGTTCCTTGCAATGAATGCACAGATCAAAAATCAATACTGAGAAATGGACTCAGCAAAAAATAATTAACTCAGCAAGTGACTTGGACTTGCCCTGCAAACTTTTCTTCTGCTGTTTTTAACCCTTTAAGATATCAGATCACTGCTACGTAAAGGAGGAGGTGCAGTCATGTTTTTTTTAAATGTTTCAACACAATTTGATAGCACAGCTTTCAAGGTGAACCTCAACATAAAATTTTCCAAGTGTATTCTGATTATGATATGATGAAAGATGCTTTTTGTTCACAGGTAGATAAAGGAATAGGTACTTTTAGGACTTTTTTCAAATGTTGATAAAGTCACATTTGATCACTCAGGCATGACTCTATATTCCTGATATATAAATATGAAATTTAATTTCTTGGTATATTTTATCTACTTTTCCTTCTTCTCTCTCTCTCTCACTTTTTTTTTCTATGAAGTACTTTTGATGTTTTTGTTCCACAATTTACTAAATGATGGCTACATGCCAAACAGACTTAGGAGAGTGATCAAACCAATATATCATAATGCAATTTTCTAAGACTGACTGATTCAAATAGACTTCTGACTGAGACTGCTGAAAACCAATGAATGTTCAATATTAATCAGAATGTTAATGTGAATTTTGCTTTCTCTTCCTTTAGCATTAATTAAAATTAGAACAGACTCTTTCATGCTCTTTATCATTACAGCTTAAACAGCTTCTGACTGACACTTTGGCTGACTTATTGTCCTTCAAAATTTTTACACATATGCCAGCCTGCCTGGCCACAAGTGTAGATGTAATTTTTATTAACATTAATTGTAAGTCTAAATGTTGTTGTGGGATAGAAGGAACTGAAAATTCCCTTTACTTTCAAGGACACCTTTTTCCCTCCTTCATTCATTATGGATGGGAGAATTTTGTCCTTTGTAAAAAGTAAACAGCAGAATACAGCACCAACATGGTTATAGAAGCAATGTCAATTAAAGGTTAAAAATAACAGTACTTTTAGCATTAAAAACTTAAGATAAATAGATACCATTAGCTAGGTGTCTTTAAGTGCCCTCTATTATCAAGATATATTTATATTTATTAACATTACAAAAATACAATATATTTCCTTTCCAAAATCTCATCAGGAGAACCACATCACATGATTCATCGATATGTTGGAGAGAAGGGATCTTGACAGGCTTGAGAGGTAGGCCCATGAAAATCTCAGGAAGCTCAACAAGGCCAAGTGCATGGTCTGCCACATGGGATGGGAAAATAACAAAAATCAAAAATGCAGGCTGAGTGGAGACTGGATCAAGAGCAGCCCTGCCAAATGGACTTGGGGATGTTGGTGACAAGAAGTTTAACATGACCCGGCTATGTGCATTTGAAGCTCAGAAAGCCAAAGGTGTCTTGGGCTGCACCCAAAGCAGCGTGGGCAGCAAGACCACGGAGGGGATTCTGTCCCTCTGCTCTGCCATTTTGACACCCCACTTGAAGTGCTGCAAATCCAGCTCTGAAGCCAGAACATAATAAAGATTTGGCACTGTTGGAGTGCCTCCACGAAGGGCCACAAATATGAGCAGAAGGCTGAAACATCTCCCCTATGAAGACAGGCTGAGAGAATTAGACTTGTTCAGCCTGGAGTAGAAAAAGCTCTAGGGAGACCTTATAACACCTTCCAGTACCCAAAGAGGGCAACAAAAAATCTGGAGTAGGAATTTATACAAGAGCATGTAGTGATAGAACAAAGGGTAATGGGTTCAGACCATAGATTACATATTATATGAATAGTATGTCATACATACTGAATACATACTGGGAAGAAATCTTTTACTGTGAGGGCAATGAGCCACTGGAGCAAGTTGCTCAGAGAAGCTGTGAATGCCCCATCCCTGGAAATGTTCAAGGCCAGATTAGAAGGGGCTTTGAGCAACCTGGTCTAGTGGAAATTTTCCCTACCAATGGCAGTGGTGCTGGAACTAGGTGAGATACCTTTCAACCCAAACCACTGTATGATTTTATAATTCTATGTACCTGTTATTATTTCTATGTTGGAATTCAGCCAAGCCCTTCTAGAAGGATTCCATAATTCCATTTAATTCCCAATTAATGTCTAGAAATGCAGTTTAGAGTAAGATTACCTACCAAGAATTTGCTTCTGATTCTGGTGACTTGGCTAGTCCAAACTAGATTGCAGCTTCCAGGACTTTTCTAATTCATCCTATTGATTTATAGCCTTTGTAGTGATATCAGACATGAATTTTATAGAGAAATACACTATGAAAACATGCCATCTAATCCCATTTACCGTGTTGGTGTCTTCTGTTCTCCCTTTTCTTTGAAAGATCAAGCCAAGAATTACAAGAATGTATCTTTAATCTATGTGTCTCCTCTCTCTTGTTTGCTGTCTCATACCATCTCCCCAAATGTCAGGATAACTCTGACTGTAAAACCATAAATCATCTGTTCTTTGATACAGCTTTATAACAAAAAAAAGTCCCAAACAAACAAAAAAACCAAAAAGAACAAAAATCCCCATAACCGTCTTAATACTTTTGGAAACATAGTAAAAGTTGTACTTAAGATTAGCCTTTCACTCCTTTTACACCAGCCACTGGAAAATACGAAGTCATTCACTGATTAGATGAGCTGGGAACAAAGCAGTGGTCACATGAATTAATAGATACTGAAGTATATGATTCTAGATAACCTTATTTATATTACAAGAGTAACATGGCAAAATCTTCACAGATCTTCCTCTCCCTTTGTGCAGTTGGATGATTAATGGATTAGGTATGTTTTTGTGTTTATGTTCTCACACATCTGGATTCCTGACACAGACAAATGCCTCCCTGTTTCACTATCACCACAACATTTATTCCCTTTCTGAAACCAGGAGCAAGCAGAAAGAGGAAAAATAATTTTCAATTTAAATTCTTTATATCTTTTAAGGGTATTTCTCCCTTTACATATTGTCTAGTAAAATACAACTTCTTTCCTCTTAAAGGAAACAAAAGACACACACAAAGAGATTGTTTTGTGTTTTCCAGTTTTCATTTGAGACACGTTTTTGTCTGTAGGTTTTATGCTTCTAAAGCCTCAGTGCAAGTGAGTGCAGTTTAGCAAAATCTTCTAGCTTGTAAGCAACAGCTTGGGAGTAACAACAAAACAGGCATTTGCAGAAATAATGCACATATTTCTTCTATTAGCAATGAGACACTTATCCTTATCAGGGACACTGTCTTTTGTAAAGCTTGCCTTCTTCTTCATCTGTTTTCACGGCTACAAAGAGTGTATTTGAAACTGAAGAATGATCAAAATCTAAGCAGCTGTCAGTTTGCAGATTCTCCAGCCTCTGCATATGTGCTGCCACTCTGCCAAGGCCGTGCCTAAATGCCAGTTGTAACAAGGAGGACATGCATATTGTGTTACATTAGTTGCTACTAATTTTCCCAATTATTTTGGCTAGCACAATTGATTCTTCCATCAAAATGAACAAATTGGACAGGACAAAATACTGAAAGAATATCTAATTATAAACACCCTCTAAACAACACCTCCATCAGGCATAATCATGTCCTTATCATGGCTGTTATGTATTCAAAATCCCAACTGAGGCAAAATGTGTATTTTCCTTGCAATTAAAACCTTACTGTCTGCTTTCTAACATCAGTTTTAACCTCTGCAAAGTCTGGGATCTGTTTTTTGTTTTTTCTCATTACTCAGAAACTTAGTTTGAAACTATAGTTTCCATAGGTACAAATCCCTTACAGAAATTTTTGAGAAGCTAATGCTGTGATTCTTGAGGCTTCCCTGTGCAGGACCAGGAGCTGGAGTTTGAGGATCCTTGTGGGTCCCTTCCAACTCAGAATATTCTGTGCTTCAGTGAATACCCAATTTTTTCCCTGTTTTTTTCTAGACATTCTGATCATCTGCCAAAGTCTTCCAAACAGCATTTTAATAATAGCTTAGTGTTAGGAAATGAATGCAAGAGAAATGAAGGTTTTAAAACTAAAAGAAAGACTCTACAGATCTAGACATATAGCCAATACAGAAGGATGAACATCTGTTGCAATTAGGTGGGAAAAAACCACCAAAACCTGAGAAAAAAATAATGGTGGAAAAATCCAGCTGGGTCTCTTTGTATTAGACAATAATTCTTGATGTTTGAGGTGAAAAGCCATAATAATTATGACATGGATGAGAATTAAAATACTGATTACATAAATTGATTTTTAAAGGGAAATTTGGCATCTAGAATGACTAGTTACAGAGTTATATTTTGCAGACTTTAACATATATCACCATGAAAATTGTTGAGACTCCTGAAAATTCTTATGTTCCTAAAGGAAAAAAAAAAAAATAGAGATTTCAAGTATTCTATTGCATATATAAAGTTATGTTACCAATAGTTTTAATTTAATTAAATAATAAATAAATTAATAAATTTAATTAAATGTAATTCCACTCTCTACATCACTTTCAGGACTGGGTCTAAAGAGAGACTTATCACATTTCATATAAATATAGAAAATATAATTAATTTCCTAAAGCAAATAAAATGGTCTATATGTATTTACTTTCTGCATAAATCTCTCCAAAAGTACTTCCAAGTGGTGATAGTCAATGCTTTACTGTTGCAATTGCTATTTGTCCATATTGGTTTTTACAAGTATACCACAGGATTTTTTGGCCAACCTTTTGATATTGGGGTGGTTATCAATTAAAGTTCATGGAAACTGATGATTGGATGACAAGAGAAAATTCATCAGGCAGGGTTTGATTACAAACTCTTCCCTTTTTACAATATTTCTTTTTTGTCAGAAAACAGATTTTGAAGAAGTAAAGTTTAACTATCTTCTTCAATGAGCTAAAACTAGAACAAGTAGGTAGAATTCCACCCTTCTTATAATATATTTTTGTAATGTTTGTAGAGGATGCCATAATCCAAAGATAGGAGCATTGGAAACATGTAGATTCTGAAGTTCCAAGTACGCTGAAGAGCTGCTAAATTCCAGCAGTGAATTGTTTCCCTTAAGTACTTTTCTTATGTGCTTTCTGAGCTGGACTGCACTGAGAGTGCTCCATCATGAAATGCTCTCTATAAATGTAAATTTACACTAATATCTAGGCAGTATTTAAGTTATTCCATAAACTGCAGAGTGACATGCGAAGAAGAGTTGGAAATTATTCACCGTGTATCAAAGACAAAGCTCCTTGCATACAAGTAGTGTATTTTACATAATACGTGTCATTCAAGGAAGAGTTGGTTTGTATTACATAAATACAGACACATATTTGCACATGCCTCAAAGAGTGACATGGAAACAGATGTATATCGGAAATGACTGAAGAAGTAAGCTATCTACCAGCCCCATTCATTTATGCATGAAATGCCTTATTGATTTAAAATAAGGTGAAGTGGCACAATACTATGGAATAGCCTAGCTTTGTTTTGTAATTTTACAGCTGGTTTTCAAGCAGTTAATTCTGGTGGCTGTAAAGGGAAGCCAAACCAACAGAAGCACTATTTTTTTTATTTGTAAGTACAGAGAAAACTATTTAAACAAACCTTCTGGAACCAACTTTCATTTGCTCTCAAGTCTGTTCCTGCACTTCAGACCCACCTCACCTTATTTCAGCCACTTGATGGACTTTAGAAATGTGCTAACTACATCAAACCAGGGAAAAGAGTAGAACATTCTAGAGAGCAGGTTTACTTACTGAAGCTTAATCCACAGCAACCAAACCTGATCTTTCACATCAAAATCTTCTTTAGGGTCACAGGATTTGTATTACAGATTTCAGGGAGAGATGAAAATTGGGAGTTATACCCCATTAGATGCTTAGCTGTGCGATGACACAGCTCATCCCTTCATTTTAACAAGGAACTGCACTGGGCAGGTCAAGACAAGACCCATGACACGGGTCCAAAGCTTTCCCAGCTGTTTTCCTTCCACACCTGTGGATTTAGCATAGCTAAAACCCCTTCTGCTTTGTGACACAATGAAATTCCCATGTGGTAGACCAAGCTGGGGACATAAAGTACTTGTTGGCCATGTGCAGCCAACAGTCAGTGCTCTCCAGCTGCCACCTGGCTCTCTTTAGGACTGCTAAACAAGGTAACAAATTACAATAGTTCACCTCCTCTTTTATCTATTGGCTTTAGGAAAAGGCAGCTGCAGTATTAAAATGTCAAGATGTTGGTTGTTATTAACAAGGCCAAAAATAGATCTTTTAAGAATGTGAAAAATGAGGGCAGTAGAATTTAATAGGATCTCTGATGACCTGAAAAAAAAAAGCCCATTTACAGCTATTTGCTGTGTATTACAAGCAAAAATAAAGCTAATTTATCTCCAAAACAGCAAATTGCTTTTTACTAAATGGCTCATAAGGGGGCAATAAAAACATTAGAGAAACATTGACATGGTAAATAATTAAAGACTGGTCAAAATCTTGATAGAAACTCCCCATTGCCTGCAAATTACAGACCTCAAGGGTACTCCTGCAGAAAAGGAAATGTAGAGTAACACAGGAAATGACTCAAGTTCCAGGTCCAACACAACAGCATTAAATATTAAATATTAAGTAACAGCAAGCACCAAAAGAAAGGAACTTTACATCATCATCATCATCTAATTTGTCTCGTATCATGGGGATTTACACGTCTTAGTGTTTCTAGTGATAAATTCAAATAGAAAAAACAACAGTGAAATAATGTAAAAAAGATAGTACATTGATAGATCATGTATATAGAAATAACCTGTTAAATTGATCAATTAAGTCATAAAAGATAAAATTGCATATAATAATTAAGGATTCTATAAGCCATCCTCTAAAAAATACTAAGCATTTACCCTTTATTTGGTTAAATTTTAAAGACAGTAGGTCCATACAGAAATATTTTTATTCCACTGAACTACAACTCCTGAGCAAAAGTGATTTAGATTCCCAAAGCACAATGGTGATTTTCATTAAAACCATCTCTGTTTTTCATAGCTCAAGACCTGTGCTGCTCCAGCTTAGTCAAATAAACTCTCTCTCCCAACTGCAAAAGCAAAATCAAGAACCAAGTCCTTCATATAAAATGCCAGTATTGGTCTGTGAACTCTACTTATTTTTACTGGGGGTAAGCAAGATTTTAAGGGAATAAAACCCATCAAACAAAACAAAATCATGCCATTAAAAATAAGGTAACACATTAGGGAAGAACAGTAACAGATTTCCAAAATGTCGCTTACCCTACATTGTAAATGCAAAATAAGATTTTGGGTTATTCCAAAAACCAAATAAAGAGAGTAGAATCGGATCTACTAGATTCACCTATATCAAATTGAAAACTCAAAATAGTCTTATTACTCCACCTGTTCCAGCCAATGTTTGTTTTCAATTTTTTCTTTTTTCATTAACTATTGCACTGATGTTACAACTCTTTACACTCACAAGCAGCTTAATGCAAATTATAAATAAAGCCAGTGATTTACAGACATTACGTCAACCTCACAACTTGATGGGAGTAGGGGGAACAAACAAGCTGAAACATAAGAAATCTATATTGTATACCAAGGAAAAAACAAACATAAGAATGGTTAAATAGTGCAACATATTTCCCAGGGACATGTCTATTACTGTAATTCTTCAGGACTCTATCAGACATAGTCTGGACTGGGTATCTTGATATAATGCTTGGAGCTGATGACTGTATTAATTGATCTCCAGAGATCCCTCCAATCTCAGTTTTTCTATGATTTTACTATTCTCTTCTGTCTGCATTTTCACTGTCAAGCTTTTTAAAAAATGTAAAAGATCAACCAACCAGAGAAGAATATATGCTGGAGTAAGGAAAAAAAAAAAAGTACTTAATGGCAAAATAATAAAACATCTTTGACACCCTTGGTACTGTTAGTTGGTCTAATGATGTCAATACCCAAATAATCAAACTGAAGAAAAATGCACAGCACATAAGTTTCTTCCCCTGAAAATTTGCCTTCTTTATGTTGTCAGCTCTTTAAGAAGTCACAGCTCTATGGAACTTGTTTAGCAGTGACCCATGTTAATCACTTTGTGAGGGGAACTTGTTTCTGCAAAACTGTTTTTTGGAAAGGATGAAATACAGAAAAAAAAACATGGTTAGAACAGATCTGAAATTTTACCCCAAATCCCTTTCTTTCTCTTTTTCTAAGAAATTGTACAAGGTCAAGGAGATAATAAGGACTTTTTTCAGTCATTGCCATTTCAAATTGAGAGGCTTTTGGTAATATAAGATTCTGTGCATTAGCTGAATATATTCAGAGGATTTGTACAGAGATTTAAATAAATGTGTCTGCTCAACCTGGGAAAATTCCTTTGGCAATAGATCTAGAAAGTATCAGAGTCTGCAAGATGAAACTTCACATGTTCTTCTGCTACTGTGTCAAAACAAGGAAAAATTTTGAATATGTTTTATGAATCAGTGCAGCACTGATACAACAATTATATTGATTTATGGTTTTTCATGTCCTCTAAGAGGAAAGGACACATATTAGAAGTGGAACTCAAAGCAAACTTACTGTTTATTTATCTAGGTCCCTAAGAAAATATTATTTGCACTCTGACACACATTAATTTTAAAAGTACTTTATAGACTACTGAGGGCAGTACAGACTGAAGTCTTCTTTTTTGTACAAGCATTGTCAAAAAAGCTTTTAAACTTCCTGTTGTGGGTTTTTTAAAAGACAATCAGGAATTCCTAAGTAGAGAGGGGTTGAATTAAAAAATTCAAGCTGTCTTTTTGACTAGGAATAATGGATTAATTAGAAGCCAAACCACCTGTATTTGTCAGCAAGAAATAGCTGGGTCATGGATTATCACACTGTATAACACCTACCAGAATAGTGACATTGTAATGTCACCATACTAATACTTTCATCTATTTTTGATGAGTGATCATCTCATTACAAAGGATGTGAAACACAACATCACTGTAAATCATCCACATAAATCTATGTAAA
Source organism: Sylvia atricapilla (assembly GCF_009819655.1). Taxonomy (NCBI): domain Eukaryota; kingdom Metazoa; phylum Chordata; class Aves; order Passeriformes; family Sylviidae; genus Sylvia; species Sylvia atricapilla. The sequence continues at coordinate 38,164,374 of NC_089141.1, read as the reverse complement.
TCATGATAAATTCGTGACACTATTTGTTTTGCAGGAACTATTTTGTTGAGGGTACAATTGGTCCACTACAATTAAGACAGCTTAATTCTTGTTTTAATGTACTATTTGAAATTCTTGCCTGTCTGTAAAACACAGAGGAAAAATATGCTTTTTCTTTGAAACTTACCAGAATTAGAAAACATTCACAAAATATAAACCACGAGATTTTGTAAAAAAACAAAGGTAAATCATATGACACAAATACACACGCAGATACAGATTCAAATTCTAGCCAAAACTAATTAATGAGCAATATTGCATTTTTCTTGTAAAAAAGATTGCAGAAAAAAAGGCTGCATTTTAAACATTTATATTCAATGATTATTGTTTTACATCTATGGATACAGAATTTTTTTCCCTTCTTTTGACTTTTATTATACAAAAAGGATCAAACCATCAACATGTATTTTTGCCACCTTTACAGGAATAGCCAGGAACAATGTAGATCCATGTGTAAATTGATTTTTTTTTTCTTCTTTTTGAGCTCTGCTGAACAAGTAGAAAATAAATGTAAATGAGGAAGGAAAGCAGCCAGAGTTCCTCAGGGTTCCACTGGGAATGTAAAGAACATGTTGCTGGTGATATTTCTGCTGTTGTGTTTAGTGCCAACAAATCTCCAAAGAATTTTTATTTCAAAACACCAAACTGTTGCAAACCTCAGTTAATGCACTCTGCATAATAGTACTTCTAAATTCATACATGGTTCCTTTTTGCTTTCTCAAGCTAAGCACCTAGAGACTCCAAAGCAAGCCAGGGAAAAATAACCAGTGCATATATTAGAAAATTCATAACTATAGAGCCCTAGTCTGTAGAATTACTAAGCTTTTTACTATTCTACTTGACTGTCAGTACAAGGTATTTTACAAGCATTAATGCCAACAAGTCAAATGGGTAGACTGATGTAATGTTAATACAGCTGTTTGAAGAGCATGTTTTTTGTAGTAATGAGATGGTAAGAAAATGTATAAAAAAGAAGACAGAAGAGAAGTGAGAGGGAGAGAAGGAAATGGTAAAATGTTGCTAACCTAATCTACCACACATGTAGAGTTCAACCCACAAAATGAAGAAATGTTTTTACTTTTTGCTTGGTGCCTCTCTAAGTAGCAAACTTGGCACCCATGATCTGCTGACATGTCTATGAGCAGAAGACCTGACACATAAGGACAAATAAACCATAGGAAAACAGGTTTATGGTATACACACTACTGTTAAGGAAAACAATTCTGACAATTCCTGCTTCTTGGCAAACTCCCTAGTACCTACACTGTTTTTTTAAGCTTTGACTGTCTTTAAGTACTGATTAACTAATTCACAGATCAACTAAGATTGGAGGGGACTTCCAGACATCATGTAGTTCAACCCCCATACTACAGAAAGGACACACAGAGCTGGTTCTATAGCATCATGTGCAGGAAGTTGTTGAATAGATCAAAGGAGAAACTCCACAGCATCTCTGCACAACCTGTGCTCAGTCACCCTCAAAGTCAAAAAGTGTTTCCTGATGTTTCAGTTTGTACTAATTGTCTCTTCTGTCAGTGAGTACCAGTAAATAAAAGAGCCTGACTCCATCCATCCTCTTTGCACCCTCCTTCCAGGTTCCTGTGACACTGATAACATTGGCCTGTGCCTTCTCTTCTCCAGGCTGTACAGGCCCAGGTCTCTCAGCCTTTTGCATTGGAGACATACTTCACTTCATGGCCCTTCACTGGACTGCCTTCAGTGTGTCCATGTCTCTCTTGTGCTGTGGAGTCCAGAACTGAACACACCACTCCAAGTGTGACCTCCACAGGGCTGGCAGAGAAGTTGTGGATGCCCAATCCTTAGATTTCAGGGCCAGACTGGTTGGGGCCCTGAGCAACCTGGTCTAGTGGGAGGTGGCTCTGCCCATGGCAGGGGAGTCAGTGTGAAATGACCTTTAAGGTCCATTCCAACCCAAACCATTCTATGATTCGATGGTTCTATGATTATATGATTTTATCATGTGCGGGTCAAGGAAGACTACACTTTTGTTTTTAAGCTCTTCTGTTAATTCCTAAAACCTGTTTGAAGGACTCCATTGCTGTAGGTATAACCATTTAACATATTTTGCTTATTCTGTTGTCACATAGTTGTGCTGCTCACTTTGAGAATTTTCACAGAGATGATGCGAAAAACAATGCAAAAATTATCTGAATGACAAGAAGTAATAAACCTCGGAAACAAGGTGAAGCACTGTTGGAAACTATACATCTATCAATCAGCACCCCATACTCTGTTTTCCCTAAATACTCCCAATAACTGTGAAATAACAGTTGGAGTGGCAGTGTGTGTTGTAACACATTAGTAGAGATAATTTGATTTGCTGCCTTATCAAAGAATAGTCACTTCCGTCCTTGATCTATCCAAACAGTCTTGTGAAACTGGCTGCAGAATTCTGAGAGGATGTTATTGCCTTATCTCATAGAACACTGTAAATGCCATCATTATTCTTGAATAAGGGAAGGTGAATACAACAGCTGATAAAAAAGTACCAAGAGGAAATATAGAGAAATATTCTTTAGCATATGTCTTTTCAACATGTTAATAGTAATTCTAGTTTTGTTAACAATTATCTAATTCCTGTCTGACAGGACTATGCTGAACTAATTATATTCTGATTCCTTTTTTCCTATTAATTTCAAATTAAACACAAGAAATGCTTCCATTGTTTCATCTAGAAAAGAAGTGACATCCAAGGAGAACATTATTTATCTAATCTTGACAGTGAAATAAAACGAAAGTATCATTGCACTAAATATTCATTGTTATGTATTTCCAGATATCAAATTTTTTACTAAATTAAGTATTACGCACTCTCATATTGAAATAGGTGGGAAAACTTAGAAAACTGCTCTCAGGGTTTTAGTACCTTAATTACATCAGAAAGTTTGTATCTCATAACTAAAAATTTGCTGATTTTGAGTAATTGTTCCTGTATGTTGGATTTTACGTAGAAAAAACTGTAGAACCCATGGAAAAAAAGGTATGTAATAAAAGACTACAGTGTGATAACTACACAACATTGTAAAGATACTAGTGAGAATGAGTAATAAGGCTTTTTAGCCTGTATCCCAAAATAATCTCTCTAGAGTGTTATTCTTGTCTTTGTTGATGATACCAGGAGAACTGACTCCTAGTTTAATGTGCTTGAATTAAATACTTAGTATTAGTAGTAAAATTATGTCCAATTATTTCAAAAACTCTTAAATGGAAGGATGATATTTAAAGCAAATATATATATACCAGGTTTACAAAGTAACACATATTTTAGCAGATCCTCCTCTTAATTCAAAAGCAAGCACAAACCAATCCTATAGATGTCAAAATAATTTCTGCATAGAGTTTCTCTTTGGAAGATTGATTGATTTGTTTGGTTGTCTACAGTTAAACATTGCAAAGGTACAGTTTTGCAATGTATCCGCAGAACTTCTTAAAGAAATGAAATCTCTATGTCTATATATATATCTCATCCTTACATCCACAGATGAGATAATTAAAATTCTGAAGTTGGCTGATTAACAGAGAATATACTATTCTAAATCTTTCTTTATCGTTCTGAAAAATCTACATTTGCATATGATCTATTTAGGTTTTTACACTTCTATCCATTATGAATTCAGGCAAGTACCAAAGGACTTATTCTCCAGTCATACTGTATGGATTTAGTTTCATTAAGGAAAGCTAGTTTGCTATTAAGAAAGCAAGGTGTTGTAAATTTTTTTTTAACTATTTGGAATGTGTAATCCAAAAAAATTACCGGGAAAAAAATCATTCTTGGAGTTGTAAGGTTTACTTGGTTAATATCCCTTACCAATTGGGGTGGCAGAGGGGGTGGCAGGGTGGGGCAGCAGGAGAGTAAATTTAGTCAGAGTTTTAAAAATCTCAGGAAAAGGCAGTAGAAATCATATTTGAACAGTGATTTTGGCACAAATCTATCTAATAGGAATCTACACTAGTGCATTTGTATAAGATGGATGGATTTCATTTAATCTTGCCAAAAAATGAACACTAAATTACACATACCAGATGAGATTATACTCACTTTATCACCAACAGAAAGAGCGTGAGTAAGTTTTATGAAATTAATCAGCTTGTCCAAGGTATAATGAAGACTCTAGTGAAGGACCAGCATCTATTTAACATTTGATTTTCTTTTTAATTTCTTTTTATTTTTCCCCTTCTTTTTCCTTTCTTTCTTTTTTAAAGGCAAGAGGATTACCTGAAATTAGTATTCCTGCAAATTGAAGATCAAAGCCATGCTGCCATACATGCTGCTAAAAGAATGCTCTCATCTCTACATCATCTCAGAGGAAAATATCCCTGGCTTGCTCTACTTCTTAATCATAGAAATGTTCTTTGGGCCTGGTTAAGGGAATAAGGATACCAGGACAGCTACTGCCTTATCTCAGATTATTTGATTAGCAGATCAGTTGCAGGAACTACAGGTCAAAATTCTCGAACTTGTTTTAGAAGTCCAAATAAAACCCATTGTGACATTTATTAATCTGTGACATTTTAATGTTGTGCTACGAAGCAGATGAAGATATCTTGAAATAGGTTATACCAACATCTCTAAGTAGTCTAAGCAGCACAATATCTCATTTTCTGAGTCTTAGTACTTAATTCTTCAACACAGTCCCTGGTATTTACTTTTTCAGTTTGAAGCAAGAATTAAAGGAATATTGGCTTGCTGTTAGAAGAATGTGGTACAGTATGCGAGGGACATACAGAAATAACTCAACTTGCAAATCCTAAAAATTGCATAGTGGAGACTTTTTTTAAGCAACTAATACCAGATATGACCTGCATTTTGTTTATGAACTAAAATAGAAAAGAACTGTGTAGGTCCAGCACAAAAATGATTAAAAGGCATATGTACATTAATCAATAAATCCCATTAAAGCAATCCCTATTTGCATTTGGGCCTGTTTGACACCATTACGATGAAACTGGTAACCTATTAATTCCATCAATATTTAATATGCTGAGAATATAAATAAGAGGGAATAATTGTGAACTAATAAATAGCAATATTTTCCTTCTGGTATAATAATATGATGCAATGCAAAATCTGACTTTCTGTTATATTATTACATCAAGAACATAGGAGCTTGTTTACTTAGGTAGCACATGGCCTTTAGGATTAATCATCTCTAACTGTGTGATTCTTGGAATTCATAATAAAAGCTTAACAGCAAATTTAAGTGTTTATCTATTTGAAATTTAAATTTAGGAAAGGGGAACACTACTAGTATCACTGCCAGGTCTCACTGAACACGAGAACAAAACAACTTCTAGATCAACAAAAATATCTCTGCAAGGAATAAAACATATTCTCTGGGTTCAGCTGAACAAACTTTTAAAATTACGTGCAAGTTCCCAGAACACAGACTCTTAAAGACCTGTCAATGCTTTACAGTGTTGCAGTAACTTGGGTGGACAACAAAATATGCAACAGATATGCCTTTGAAACCAGAGCCAAGGCAAGTTTCAAGGCTCCCAATAAGAAGTGAAATCATCAATTACTAATTTTTTTTATACTGGTTACTCCTAGACAAACTAAGCAAATGCTAGACAAATTTACTTTGGAATTAATTATGAGAATATTGTGACCAGAGCCTTGGAAAGCAGTTTTGATGAATTTCTTTGCAGATGCATTAATATTCTTTGTGGATTTAGAAACAGGATATAGATCTATTTTTAATCCTTTACTTTTATTTCATGCCAAAAAAAATCTTCATTAAAGCATGATGGGACTAGAGCTAGTTTTTTTATTTTACAATTTCTTGTTTCTTAAACATCAAGAAAATACCATAACCACTGTGATTAATTCTATCTTTAGTATGACTATTCTCCCTTGAGCCAGTCTGATAAATCACTGAAATTGTTTTATTCTTTATACAGATAAATAATATGTATATTTGATACCTCTAAATATTTTAGGAATTTTAAGCTTCTCAGAATATTATTCAGCATTGTTTACACGGTGGAAAGAAATAATATAAGACTTCCCCATAACAGCTTTTCTAGAAGGAAAACTCATGGAAATGTGTGAGTAAATGAGTGAAAGAAGAAATTTATTTAAATGCTCACAAGAATAGATATGATAAAAATGTTCTAGGAAGATTCAGGTTGTAAATTGGAAGACTTTATAGAAAGGCATGTACTTTTGTTCTGTTTGGAAGATTAACTGGTATTTTAAAATGAACTTTTTCACTGACATGAGTAATGTGAAGGTGAGGTTAATTAAGAAAAGTTCATTACAGAACTCTATAATTTATGACAAAAATATACCTTATCAAAATGGAAATGCAATAATTTATCCTTTTTAAGCATTATTAAGAATTAGAAATATTTTTAATAATAATTTTCTCAAGTCTTGCATAAAAATAATTCATTTAATAATTTAAAAGTATTTTACTAATCATAAAAATTCTTATCATAGGTATTTTAAAACCTTACCAACAAATATAAGGGCATCTGACCAAGAAACATATAAACATTGTGGGTTCCTTGGGAATGGTATTGAATTGAATGATTTTTTTTTTTCCTTCATATATCACACAACCAAAAGGTTAATTGTTTGCTTTAGATCTACATAATTTTTCTTATGGTAGTTTTTCATATCTTCTATGCTGTCAGATTGCATTACAGTAATTGTTTTCCTGTACAGCCTGGGAGACATGCAAACTTATAGCCTTAACTACATAGAATAGAGTATAAATTATAAACATTGTTTAAGATCATACTAACAGAACAGAGAAGACCAAGAGAGTTTTGAGGAATTTTCTTTTCTTTTCTTTCAGTTTTTAACAAACTTACTTCTTTCATTCCTAAATCTAATCTAATGGGAAATTCTGAAATGCAAAGGAGCACACATAGGATACCTTGCTAAACCCAGTACTTGACATTTGTTTTGACATCCTTATAGGTGCAGTTCAAAAGTTCGTAAATATTAAACAACTCTGATGCAAGCATCAAACTAAAGAGCACAGTAGAATTCTAGAAGTACAAACTGGTCAATTTTTAAATTTTGTTTGCCTTGTCCTGTTCCCTATTAGATAAGGTAATCCAATTGTAAACAATCAGTATCAGGAGTTATACAAACTAAATTGTGTTAAGGAGACTAAGTCCATCATTAGGCCCCGTTTCACCCAATGAGTCAAATCAATGGTGAAATTAAAGTAAGGAGAGTTCTGCAATGGTTTCTTGTTCATTTCTCTAAGTTCATTCTTATTTGAATTTCTCAGTTTGTATATTATTATGACCTTTTTCCATAGCTATGCATGTTAAACTAATTTAAGTGATACATTGAACACAGTTACAAAGTTTTAAGAACTGCCCAGCAAATGGAAAATATAAATTCTATTATTTGAAAAATTCCATCTAAAATGGTCATCAAACAATGTAAATTAAGCAAAGAAAAAGTATATTAAAAACAGAAAAATACACTACTTTGAGGTGCAAGTAAATGATAGGTACAATTTTAAACTCTACATAATTGCAATTCTTCATGTAACTCCTGGTGGGTAAGGTCACCAAATCAGAGTGTGTTTTTTTTCCTGCAGATGTAATAATTTCACTCCTCACCTTCTGCCCATCTCTGACATATGTAGATTTAGAACAGATCATTGCAAAGCTGACTTTACAATATCTTACAAAAAATTAGCTATGAGACAAAAAGTATTCATTTCTGTATTATACTATTTCAGCACATTTTCTTCTACTTTTTTGTGGTGTATTTTATATTCTACAATAATTTTTGAGAAGTTATTTTTTTTTAACTTTTTGAACAGGATAAAGCTTCAATGACAAGTGAAAAACAGTTGGAGAATCATCTAGACCAAGCAACTCATTTAAGAGTAGTTTCCACAGGACTTAGAGAAAAGTAGCATCTCTAGAGAAGGATTCAGGACTGCTAAGTTACACTGTGATAATGTCAGGAAATATTTATGAACATGCTCATCTTTTTCTTCTAAAATGGCTGACTCTGTGATCCATTGTTCTTTTTTAATCACTTTAAAATCAATAGTAAATTTCAGTGATACCACATCCTCTTGCAGATGATGAAATTACTTCCTTTTTTTTACCTAACTGGCTTAAATCACAGGCTTAGTCAGAATGCCTGTCTTCACATTTCTTCCTGGATGAAATGAGAGCACTATCATTCACAGTGTTATAGGGAGTTTAAGTACTATCACTTGCAATTCTGTGCTGAGCAGAAATGATACTCTTAATGGCTGTGTGGTGAGCCATAGCAAACCACCTACAGCTTTACACTGAGCTAAATTGACCCTACTTATAGTGCCACAACTGCAACACTCCCTTTTCACAGTTGCACACCATAATAAGGGCAAACACAGGCCATGGTGCACTCACCACAGGGTCACACCCCAGTGGACATCAATGGTACAGGAGCAGTTTACCCACTGAGCTCACTGTATTAGCTGTAAGGATGCTAAAATTAAAATATAAAAATGCTACACAACCTCGTGACTCCCCCAGTACACAACCACAGAAAAATTTCAATCAAAACCAGCTCTGATGGAGTATTTAACAGAACACTAGAAAAATTCTTTCTACTTGAATACCCAACATTAAGGTAGATAAATCCAAAGAAGTAAACTAAAGCCACTGCTGAAATGCTCTCATAGCACACAGCACATCTAGTCATGTTGGATAAAAGCCAAAATGGCAGGATATGTTCTTCACAATTATAAAATTTTCACACTACTACATTTAATAGGGAAAAAACCTCCCTATCAAAGCAGCCCACTGAGCAAAGCAGTCACCAGTCTCAGTGCTGCACAGAGCTCCATATACTGCCTCCCACCATCCTATCACAGAGCAGTGTATGTATATATCCTACTTTCTGACAAGAGAGAGATTTATTTTTCACACTTTATTTTCATTCAGTTTGGGGAAGTTCCCCATAACTACATATGCTCATCAGCTCACATAGCAATGAAGAGTGTTCATACATGAGTAGATATGTGACCACTCCACATCAGCCAGCTTGTCTCCCATGTAGAGAAACTGACAGATTTTACATTTATATAATTTAAATTTTTTTCCAAATAACAATGGAAATAACGAATAGTAATTTTTCTCAACACGGGTTGATGATTACTTTTTCAAGATGACTCCAAAAAGTAGCTGTGATTTCAAGTGGTAAGAAACCTTTTCACATAACCAACCGATAAAAAAAAAAAAAAAAAAAATGAAACCACATAAGTGTTTTGGTTGTTTTGTTGTTTTTTTTGTTTTGTTTTGTTTTGTTTTTTGTTTTTTGTTTTTTGTGTATGAAAACTTCAGGTATGATACAGACAACAAATATTAACTTCATATTGGTTGAAATTCCTCTGAGTTTAACCAACTGCCATTACTTCAAGGGAAACATCTGAAAGAAAAAGGGAGCGCCTACACCTAGGGAGCAAAGGAGAATATTTGCAAGGAGGTAGGTTATTTTATGTGTTGCCTTCTAACACAGATAATTATCATATATAGAGTAGCTATGGACTTTAACTGTGGGAAGAAAATCATATCATTGCTGCAAGTTTATAACCTTAATAAGTGCATGACTTTTCATTCAAATGCAGCAATGAGTATATCTCCCTGGATCACTTCTGAAGGTGTTTTATACACATTCCATTTTTATTCACTAAGTTTATAAAATCCATGGTAGCAATTAGTTTCTCTGATGTTATTTGCTACAAAAAAAAATTGCCTTTGAAAGAGCAAAGAGGTTTCTTTTACCCCAAAAATGTGGCCTGAGGTTTGTCAGTTCAATCTTTTGTTGTCATGAAGTATATTTGACCATGCTAGGTAAAACCAGAAGAAACCACAATACACACTTGACAACACACCACTTGAAGATTCCTGACTGGAACTTTTAACCAAAGAAAAGTAAACTCTGGAAGTCTCAAGGACACAGAAAACTTTTGCAATAATATGTTTGCTACCTAATCCTGGAATCGAGCAGTAAGAAATAAATGGAGAAAGCCTCCTTGCAGGTGTTTTTGGTTGTTCTTGTGGTTTTTTTCCCCTAACATCTTGACAGTGTGCTATTTTCCTCAGTTATTTACTGAAAAAATTATCAGACATTTAGGATTTTTCTTACTATTGTATTATATTTCTATAGATAGGTGGCAACCTGCAAATTGGATTCTGACAGAAAGTTTGAGCTTGGCATTCCTTAGGGTTAAAAGCACTAGGTACTATTTCTTGGAATAAATCTGGAGATGAACCAACCATGGTTTTTATTCAATCTTGTTCATGTGGTTGTAGGACAGTAAAGAAAGAAAAATTCTTGAACACATCTATCCTGATAATTTGATAGCACATTGAGAAACTTCTGAGCAGCTCTATGAAAGTGAGCAGTAGAGAGCTTGCTATACTCTCAATGAACAGCCAGGGGGAATGTAGAAGGTATATGGGGGAAAACAGGGATTAATGAAACTTAAAATTATTTAGAAAGCAACTCTGTCTTACTCTCTTTCAGCAAAGGTACATGCACATACATGCACAAACTCACATATTCACTTGCATCCACTACAGAATTTCTATTAAAAACTTGAAAAAACATTTAATTTTTAAAGTTATTTAATTTTGCTTTCCAACTTGAAGCATAGTCATATCTGCCAGCTCTCCTAGCAGACCTCTTGCAATATTGGTTTAACCTCATTACTGAAAAACTAGTATCTCATTTCAAAGCTGAATTTGTTGTAATTTCCAAGGTTTCACTGTCTTCTTATTGCCTTCCTATTAGAAAAGGCCAGGTCAGTGCTTAAGAAACATTGTGCTAACTGCTAATGACTTTTTGAAATGAAGTTAATAACTTATTATGTATTTGTTATATTATTACTGCTGCTTGGAAACTCTAAATTATTCTCTATTATGAGCTAAATACTGTTGTACATGTCTGGCACTGGAAGTAAGGGAAAACAGACTCAGTTGATTGTTAAGACTAAATATTACTCTTTTTTATTACTTCTGATCATGAGAAGTGGTCATCTAGAAGCACACTTAATGAAAATGATAATCACTTCATAGAATGAATTACTTTTGCCAGCAAACCAATTACAAATATTCCAACAAAAAACCTTATCACTCTTGCAATGTGTAGTATAACAGCTGAATTCCCTATAGTATGAATGTAAGTAGCAGACATTCCTGGGTATGAGGACTTCTGGAGAAGTGTCACACACGGCAGTATTTGGAAAAGTAAGACATGGAATATCTGAGAAAAGTCGTAAGATCTATTTTCAACAACTTGTTGGCCAGCAGTAGGAAACCAGCCTTATAAATTAAACATAGAAAAATGTAAAAATAAAGAACAACCCAGACATGAATACAAGCAGAAGGATTCATCCTAAAAATATTTTCTTAAATCCATACTCAGTACCTTTTTTCATGAGCACAACTTTTCTTATCCTTAACACTCCTGATTACTTAACATTAAACAGCATCAGGATTCTGGGAGCAGTAAATATTTATTAACTTTCCATTCTTCTTTTAAATTAAAATTATAGAAATTACAATATTTAACAGACAAGGGCTTTACTCCCTTATTCAACTAAGCACTGGATCCAGGGGAGAGGATGTGGACAGCAGTCTGCCTTGGTTTTCAGTGCTGTGGCTGCTTTATTGCCTTGCATCCTTTGCAAATGCAGTACTTCAGGATCAGCAGTAGGAAGGTTTGTGTGTTATCTCATTTTCCATTTTTACACAGAAGTCTGTGTACAGGGAAGTCCCTAGGCACTAGTACTCGTCTGGAGCTCTGTCTCCAGGCTTTTTTGCTCAGCTATTAATAGTGACAAAGTTGCATGGTATTTCTTTTACTGTCATCAGTGCAAGGCCAGGAGTTGGGGGTAAGGTACCGTGGGTAATTGCGTAGATTTATCAGTGATAAACACTGATCATTCATGTGTTCATCTCTCATTTGGCAGAGAAACAGCATTTCACATTTGTGAAGCTGTCCACTGAATTGGGAAGGATTGTCTAAAAAATGGAAGAAAAAATAAGAGAAATAGTCCTGGCCCTCAGAGTGGTATGCATATTTATATGGTTTGGTTAACTAATTTGTGAACCTTAGGCTATGAATTTTAATCCTGGACATGGCTGCTGTAATACTGAAAGTTCTATATTGAGCAGGTTTGAAATGTGTTTTGGAAGCAGATAAGTGCAAATGATAGAGATAATTCCTAAAAGCCTCCAAGTAGCCAGATGGAGAGGGATGGGCATGACAAAAGACAGGAAGTACCCCAGATCCATGCCAGGTGCAGGTCAAAACTATACAGCACACTTGTGTTTGTTTGTGCTTTCTTACTTAAGAGCTTTTTTTGTAAGTCTCCATTCATATCATATTCTAGCAAACAGCTGTTCAGAAAAAGTCGTGATGGTTCTAGCTTTGAACACCATATTGAGGGATACAGGAAAAAAACCCCAGTATTTAGGCAGTCATTGCTTGGTACTAAGAATGTTTCATGTGAAAAGGAATGAGTGGTACACAGAGATGAATTTTAAGGAAAAATGTTTACATTTAACAGTGACCACTGGGTCTCAGAGGTATTGCCTCTATGCTATGAAGTCTTGATATTTTATTATATCCTTAATTTTATCGATGCCATGAATTATACAGTCTTACAGAGAAAATGAGCCTCACTTTGACCCGATTAATATGCAGAAGGTAATACTACAGAAATAGATAAATGGGCAGGGGAACAAAAAGGGCATACAGAATATGTGTTAAATTAAAATAGAATTAGAACTCCATGAATACTATTCACTCTATTATGCAACCTTTAGCATATATTTAAACTTGAAACATCTTGTAACAGGCAGCAATAATTATTAAAAGGAATGACAGGAGTCCTATTCTCAAGTTAGCTTTTTCAAGTGTCTTACATCTGCAAATAAAACTCACTATCTTAATTTCTATATAAATCATGAGATGATAATCTGATGTAATTTTGTTGTTGTTGTTGTTGTTGTTGTTGTAAAACACTTCCCTTTCTGAAACATGAAGAGACGTACCTATTTGTCTCATTACAAGGTCAGGGGGTGCTGTATTACACAAAACTTTTTTGTAAAATACAATCCAAATTTCTCTGAGAAACCAGCACAAGAACACTTTAACAAGTCTAGGCAAAGAAAAGGTTCTCTGCTTAGCTGCTCCTAGTGTGAACCAAAAATACATTGCCTATACTACACACATAAAACCAGATTTTAAAGTGATTATGGGGAACCAGGACAATAAGACTTTGGGAATATACACCCAGACTAATTCTGACATGCTTGGATTGAATTTGGACTCAGCATCTCTGTACTTCATGTATTACTGTAATCAAATCAGATTTTAAAAGCTACTCTGAATTTCATATTTACAGTTTCCCCCATGGTAATCTGTTTTCTAGCAGCCTGCTGTCTTTCTCTATAGGAAACCTCCATAGGAGGAAGAAACAAAAAAGAAAAAATTAAATCCCCTCCAAACCTTCCAAAACCCAAATTTTTTTTCCAACTGGCAGTTCAATAGTGAGGCAGTCTCTAGGTGAAAAATGACAGCTTAATTTTTCATCAACTCCAGTTTAGCTTGAAGAGCAGTGCTACACATGAGAATGAACATACCAATCTTGAGATCTTCTTTTCATCTGTTAATTGTCAATATTTCACAAATGTGAAGTTTTTGACAATTTAAGTGTATAACTATGAGCTGTACTCCCTGACTACCTTTGCCTTAAATCAGAGTAAGAAACAAAATTTAGTCCTCATTCTTATGTTCTGAAAAGAATGCATTTTTTTCTCCATTCAAATATTATTTTCCATATACCTTAAACACACTTCCATGCATTCACACTTAAGCACAACCCAAAATAACAGGGTCAGTTTTAAGATAAAAATGACATAAAAATAGGATCAACAAAAGTTAGAGAGGTCATCCCTTCTCTTGGATTTTTTCCCTCACCACTGCAAAATCAATATAACAGTGTGGTACTCTCTTCCAAACACTGCCTGCTGCTTTATGATGATTTAATGGATAAGTAAGTACGGAATTTTAACACTAGAAGAGCAAAAAGAAGAACTGAAATTGAATGAACGATCTTCGTGGAGCACCATCGATATCTATTGTTTTGTTGTTAACAGTGCATTCAGGCATCAGACTTACTAGGCTAACTTGAATTGCCTCAGCTGTGGGAATGAACCATTTGCAGCTGTAAACATGTTTTAATAAATGCTGTAATATAAAAACATCTCCAAATGCAGGATGATGTAATGAAATATTATAGTTATGAAGACAGTAAATTTCTAATTATACTGATGATCTTATAAAAATTCAACTCCAATTTTATTATATTTGGTAAACTTCAGCTCTTATATGATTAAATTTAACAATGAACAATTATTACTGTACATGAAGTAATTTAAAAAGTTATCTCTGTGCATGTGAAAAATGTATGTGTTAACACATTATATTCAACAAAGTGTGAAGACAACCACTGTTGTTAAAACTTATTTCTTACAAAAGTTAAATCTCCTGCATTAATATTTAACAAACCTTTACAACCCGTAAGAAATCACAAATCACAATGAAATTTTAAAAAAAGAATGCTTTAGAAACCATCAGATAGGAGTAAAAATTAATAGATGAGAGCAATAGTCAATTTTAAATATGGTGCTGAATGACTAGCAACAGTTTTCAGGGTATAATGTTATTTACATAAAATTCTTCTGTAAATATTGACTTTCAGTTTGACTTCCTAAGTAGTTGCACACTTTAATACTATATTAGAATTAGTCACTGCTAATGCTTTTAAGTCTTTGCAAGATATTGTTTGAATGTCCCTGCCTAAACAATGCAAATGGCAAACAGCTGAAGCTCGTTCCTGTATATCCAATTATAGGATACAGAATTGTCAGCGTATGAAACACATCACACAGATTTTGAAGCACGTTATTGTCTTGTACAGAGTTAGGGAAACTTATTTGGAGCAAACTCTACAGCCATTTTCTCAAACAGCAGTTGAGAGTAAAGAGAAACTAGCTATTTGAAATGAACTGTAGGCTCGGGTACATTAGTTTAACAGACAAATACCTTCTGCCAGATGTTGACATTTAACTCAAAGGCTTCAAGATAAAAGACAGCTCTTAACAAGAAATCCTATATTTAAATTTCTGACATTCTTCTGAATTTTGCATCAAATTTCTTGCAATTTGTAGAAATAAAAAAATAAATTTCCGTTAAAAAAATTAAGTTACCTTAATAGGTGATGGTTGTCAGGTACTATTACTATTAGAATCACCAAAATACAAATGTTTACAGTTCAAACTAAAATTTATAATGTGGCTGACAATCCAGCACAAAGAAAACAAAAATTTTTCTGTCCAAAATCAAGGGACTTAGAAAACACATGATAATGAAGCTACATGAAGAAAACCAGATTAGATCAGACTCTTTCAGGTATGCATCCAAAGCACATACATTGACATCCATGGTCTCTTTCCATGATTAAATTCCTGTCAAATATCATTTTATTGTCATAATAACTAATCAGGTGTTTTATTTCACTGACTTTTGAATTTCTTCTTGTGATGACACAAACCAAATAAATTTTGCAAGAATTTGGGATAAGAATAGCTTAGTAACTGTTGAGATGCAATAATCATGTCTTATAATACAAGGAGAGCAATTATTAACATCTTAATCTAAATTTTTACAGTTTCATTACTCAGTGTAGAGGCCCAGAGAAGGTGACTTTAGTTGCATTCCCACCCACCCTTAGGCCCCATGATGGTCTGAGAAATGCTCATTAGACTTTGGCCTTGAAGAACTGCACTTGGACTTATCCTCTCTCCAGCTGTCAGAAACTGTTCATTCCCAGGAAGTAGAACAGAAGCAGTCTTTTAAAGAGAAGCCTTTGAAACTTATTTTTCTTACGTGAAAAACCCAAATGAAATAATATTTCTGTTGCTGAAGCTTCAAAAAAAGTTACCAACTTGAATTGCATCCAGGATAGACTATTACAATGACTAAACCCTACTCTCTTGTGATCTTACGAACAGAGATCTAAAGTGAGACCCTTTCAAGCTCTCAAATATGAGGGGCTTATGAGTACTAAAGCCCACTACCTAACAACCTCATAAACAGTGGTCCAAAGTGAGATTTTTTTGAGCTCTCAGTTTCCAGAGTATAAGTGGCTAATGTACCTCTAACACCCATATGGCTGTGAAGCCAACCAAGAACTTTTGCTAATAACAGACATGACATTTTTGTAATAACCAAGGACTATTGGTACTGGCAGGCTCTGAGAAAGAACAAGGTTCAACTGGAGAAGAGGGGACAGGTGGAGACTTTACTTTTTTGAGAAAGAGCCACAATGCAGTACGGCTGAGCACAGGAATGAATGGCAGAAAGTGGACATGGACTACAGGGTGATATTGAGACCACCAAAGTTTTGGAAGCCCTCAGATCCATTTCTCAAATGACCTAAAAGGATGGACTGTGATAAGGAACTAGCAGAGAAAGTGAGAAACTTGTCTTCAAAAAGGTACACAGCCCCAAGCCCAGGCATTGCCCCTTGGACCCTGGACATCTTATAGACACAATGGCACAGCTGAATTGCTGCTTATCACCTGGGTTGACACTGAAATCAGGATGGGGATCTCCTCAACCAGATTGGCACTGAGACCAGGATGGGCATCCCCATCATCTGGGTTGATGCTGAAGTGAGGGGTGGTGCACCTTCTTTTCCTTTTCTTTTTCCTCTTTCTTATCCTTCCTTTTTCTCTTTTTCTTTCTTTAATTAATGTCTCCCTTTTTAATGAACCTCTCTAATTTCTGTTTTCCTTTCCATCCTTCCCCTTGATCCAAGGCCCACTTTCACATGTTTAATCTCTCTTTTCCTTTTACCCTGTACTTTTATCCGAACCCCACAGCTATGTGCCTTCACAACAGCTCAGGGACTAACATACCAATTTTCATGCCAAATGCATAATTTACCAATAATACTCTATACTTCTTTGCAGATTCTCTGACTTTTGTCATTTTTTTCCAACCAAGGAGCATTTTTGAGTAATAAGTGCTTCCTTCCCTTAAAGGTAGGTCATCACACTCAGGGAAAAAGTTTTGATAATGATATTGATCTTCTCCAGCATGCTTTTACATCTTCCTATTTTCATTTTCAGTTAAGAGCCTTAAAATTATAAGCAAAGTTTTCTTGGTTTTTGTTTTGATTTACCTGAAAGACAGCCAGTGAGTGACAGAAACAGCAAGAGTTTCCATGACAACCACATCCTTGGTCACAAAGGTCCTTCCGTCCCTCTTTGTGTGGTTGTTAGCAACGTTGACGTTTCTTAATTAAAGCTTAGCCTAATGGGACAAAGACAGATCTCTGTTAGGAAAATTAAAAATATCTCTCAATAATATGACAAACAATTCAAGAGACAAAGCTGCTCCTAATGCAATTAAAAGTCTAGTTCCAAAAGTCTCTGGATACACAGGAACAGTATCCTGACAGATACTCAGAGGCATTTTGTCCAGCAGTTAACACTGTTAATAGCTCAAATGTCTGTGGCAGTGCTCTGCATATATGTGTATATATTTATATGGATATCACCTTAAAACTGGATGTTTCTTGAAGCTTTGAATTTCCAAACAGCCAAAATTAGAAGATAGTACACAAATCTTTCACAGCAAACATATTCAAAGCACATAAAATGACGTGTTCTTATTTTCCTGAAGGATGTTGATTTTTGGTGTAAAGTGTTTCAAAAAGCCCACGTGGAAGTGTGGGTTAGATGAGTGGACAGTGAGGTGGATTGAGACTTGGCTGGAGGGCAGAGATCAGAGTATTGTTACCAGTGGTGCAGAGTCTATTTAGAGCCTGCAGCTCACAGTGTTTCCCAGGGATTGGCACTGAGTCCAATCATGTTCAAAATATTAATCAATGACTCTGGCTGAATGTAATCCTCAGGAAGTTTGCTGATGATACAGAACTAGGAGGGGTGGCTGATACCCTAAAGTTCTGTACAGCCCTCCAGAAGGACCTCAACAGTCTGGAGAGACGGGTATAAAATAACTGTCTGAAAATTAACAAGTACAAAGGCAGGGTCTTACACCAGGAGAGGAATAACCTCAATATAGGATGGGACCTGACCTGCTGGAAAGCAGCTATGCAGAGAAGAACCTGGGGGTCCTGGTGGACAACAAGCTGTCCATAGCCCAGCAGTGCCCTCGTGGCCAAGAAGGTCAGAGGGATCCTGGGGTGCATCAGGAAGAGCAGAGCCAGCAGGTCAGGGGACGAGATCCTGCCCCTCTTCTCAGCCCTGGTGAGGCACATCTGGAGTGCTGTGTCCAGCTCTGGGCTCCTCAGCACAAGAAATATAAGCAAGTACTGAAGAGGGTTCAGCTGAAGGCAGTGATGATGAGGAGACTGAAGCACCTCTCTTGTAAGGGAAGGTTGAGAAAAGTGGCAGAGCACTGGAACAGGCTGCTCAGAGAGATTTTAGTCTCCTCCGGAGATATTTAAAACCCTTCTGGACACAATCCTGTGCAACCTGTTCCAGGTGAATCTGCTTTGTAAGAAGCTTTGAAGTAGATATCTGCATACTTCCCTTTCAACTCCAGCCATTATGTGATTCTTTTCCTGAAAGTAAAATCTTGGTATATTTAGTATAAACTATTTTTAAAATGTTTTTAGGAAAATACAGGTGTTTTTACTGGGTGCAAACTGGATTGAAATGGATTCCAGTTTCCTCAACTTAGTATGCGAAGAATCTACCAATACATTAGAAACAATCAACACTTTTACAGAATATATTATTCATAATCATCTCCTACTATTCTCCAGATTTGTATTTCCTATCTGTCCCATGACATGAACATAAATTTTGGCACACCTCATCTTTGATCATTCTCTTCTTAACTATCAGTTTATCAATGTCAGCAAATTTACCACATTGGAACTCAAGACAGTTTCCATTCAAATGTCTAAAAAGTCAGTCCAAAATATAAGAAGATTCAGCTGGTTTTGTATGGACATACGTGTACTTCTGGTCTTTGACTTGAAAAGCATCAAGTTGCAAACATAAATTTAATTTCCTACATTGAATAAGTCATGTGTATTCAGGAGGATTTTGAGATCCTCTTACTGGAGCCCAAGGAATCTTCAGTCAGTAGAGGCTGTGATTTACAACTACAACAGCAATGATGTGACATAATTATGAGACAAAGGAGCATTTCCTTTGTTTCTCTATCAAACCCCTTTTGGGAATAATATGACCCCTTCAGATTATACCCAGCTTAGTTACATGCCATATTTGGTGCTTTGGGGGTCTTATTTTCTATGTTAGAACTCTGAGTAAGAGAACAGAAGCAAAGCTCTACATACTTGCCAAAAGTAAAAATATAAATCATAATGTAAGAAGAGTTGCTGCTGGATATTTTTATTTCAACTGCTTTCTGAGCATCTCTAGTTGTAACCAGTTTTGACAGTCTTTCCATCATACATAGAGAGATACACTGTGTGAGCACAAGATGACATCTCTTTATGCTGCTGGTATTTATTCCTGCAGCAGTATAAAGGTGTAGCTTGTCAGCTTTCATTTAAACAGAACAGCAGATATGCTTTTAAACACAGAAAAAAATTCCCATTTAGGATTTGTACTTCTTTTCAGGTAACTCAGACCAGGGTAACTTAATATTGGATATACACATAGGTATAAGAAACCCTGAAAGAGAACACAACAATTTGGTAGACAAGTGATTTTCCATGTAGAGCTTGTAAATCATCTAAACCTCTACAGGAAACCTCCTCAATTAATTTTTAATGTCTTCTGCCTTTGTTTTTCACATCACTGATAATCTGCTTTTCAGTTTGTGTTCCTTTGGTTAGTGAATTATCTCATTCAGCATTCTTTGCTGGCCAGGCCTTTGGGAAATAAGTAATTTCATTAAAATTTAAATTTTTCCCTTATGGCCATATCTCTTCAAGAGAGTAGAGAAGAGATTTCTCCTCCTTCCACCAACTTTATTGCTTTTACTTTTTCCTCTTTTGCTCAATTCTTTTCAGCTATTTTTATAATTTCTGCAACACAGAAATTATTTTAACTTGGTGATTTTTTTCTTGCACAAACAGGGAAAAAGATACCAAATTTTTCAGCATTTATAGTATGAGATGATTGCTGTTTTTATTACTAGGTATTACTGTACCTATTGGATTAGATAATAATAATAATAATAATAATAATAATAATAGTAATATAGGTTGTGATTGGTAGAACAGAAACAGGATGAAGAATAAATGGAGCCGAACAGTGGGAACATCAAAATAAAAAATGGACTTATACACATTTCTCTTTCCATCCTTTAAGCATGATGATTTTAAACTCTCTTAGAAATCTTGAAATATCATGATTTCAAACTTTCTGTGAAAAAGATTTTTTCTTTTATATGAATGTGTCATTGAAGAAAACAGAGTTATCACAAGTTGTGTCAGATAAGGAGCCCATAGCTAAATAGCTATAATGACTTATATGTGACAACCCTATGTAACCTGTACCTATCAACATAAAACCTATTTCAAACCTGTTATACAGGAATATGAAAATGTAATACCAGATCATTATGACAAGGAGATAACCTAGTTTAAGTCATGGATATTGGACACTGGCTTTCTTATTTGGATATTTTTTGTATAAATATTTTGGCTGATCTCAGTGGAAGCATTGCCAGCAAAACAAGCAAGGACAAAATATGTCTCTGCATAGCTCTTAAAAAATCCACTTAGAAATCTTGATTATTGTTATAATGAAAGGATTTTGAATGCCTACTTATTTTTTCTATATTGTTTCTTCAAGGATAATTGGCTTAATAACTTACTGGACACATGGATAAATGAAATGCATAGCAACACAGTAGAATTATTGAACATCTCAGGGTTGGAGCTTACAACTGACAAAGACATTGATACTGCATGTGCAGGGATGCCACAGGGCATGTGGGGTACTGACAAAGGTGCTTTGTAAGAAATAACATGGGCAAGAGGATGAAAATGTTGTATTTAATAAACAGAGGCAGATAGCCTAATTTCTGTTCTAAATTTAATGAAGGGATGTACTCCTGGCTTTGTTATCACTGGTTGCCATCTATCTTTCCAATGACTAAGCTCTAACTTTTAGACATATGCATGATTGAAAAATTCCTTTATGCTCATAGCAAAAAGATCAAAGCTACACTATTTCCATTAAAAGGAGCATCTTCTTTCTTACAAAAGAAAAAAAAAAAAAAAGAGAGAGAGAGAGAAAGAAAGGGTGATGCTGAAAAAAACCCAATAAGTACCTCTTAAAACTTATAAGAAAAACTTCCACTTAAAACTGGCATATTCTAAAAGTATTTTAAGGGCATGTATACCAGCAGTATTCAGTTGTTTTTGGTTTGAAAGATTTGCTAATTTTCTCTTTTGATTTGGTTTTTTCCCCATGCCTTACTATTCCAGAATGAGAAATACTTGAAAGAAAGAAAGAAAGAAAGAAAGAAAGAAAGAAAAAAAAAAAAAAAAAAGGAAAAAAAAAATATTTGCATTTTTATCTTATGACTGTAAAAGAGAATATACAGTAAGTTATGCAAAAGAACACTGCTGAAGCTGCTGCTTAAAAGGACTTTAAAGTCATTTCAGCTGAACAGTGTCTGTTTCTTTCCCTCAATTATAAATTAGGACCTCACAAAAATACAACTGGCTTGTTTGGAATAGTTTCTTGGCTTCATTCTTCAAGAAAAGAAAGTTAAGTATTATTTTTTATATGTCTTTTGCATAATAGCATGAGTTGACAAGGCTCTACAGTTGTTTTTGATTTAAAAATGAACTGTCTTTAAATCAATTCAATTTAATGATTTTTTTTTTTAAATCTGTCCTGCTCTTATTCTGGTTTCTTTCCAATAAATCCAGTTTTAGTAAGTTATTTTTTCTTAATACAAAGGACATGAATTTTCCCTGAAGGAAATTTGTATAAAATGGTGATCTGAGATACAGATGTATATAATGTGCAGCAAGTAATTTATCTAACTTCTTTTCCAGCACAAAAATTAGAAAATGCAGTTTTCAATTTCCACATGGTACTGCCCCTGGTCCTTTGTTTTCCCAAGGATTTCTGCCAAATTACTTTTGCAATTCCTTTTAATTCTGTGTGCTAATTGTAGAAAACTTATTAAAGCCCTTCCCATTCAGTATATTTTAATGAATTGCTTTGGCTGGTAGTTACAGGATGGATATTTTCTCACGATTCTGATTCCTAGTAGAATTTTTGAGTACTGAGAGCATGTGTACTAATTCAGTGTTTTCAACCCTAATGTGCAAGAGGCTTGAACTAGATCCAGTAAAATTGTGCTCTTTCTAAAGGTAACAATAGCATCTAATATCATTAATGTTTGTTTGCTCACACGTAAGATGAATTTAAATTCAACTGCAAGGATCTGCTTTTTTTAATTAAAATATTTATAAAACTAAGCCTTTAGCATAGATACTGTGATGCTGATATCAAAGTGCTTTCCTCCATTATCACTACCTAATTTCCCTTCCTCCATCATACGCATATTTATCCATTTATGTGTAGCAATATGAAAGAGACAATTGCTTAAATCTACATCCTCTCTCAAAGCAGTGGAACAAATTTTTGTGTCTACAGTGACTCTATTGCTCAGAGGAAATGTCGTGACCTGTCACAAAAAATAAAAGTTTTCTCTGTATTTTTTTTCCTATATTAATGTATAATTTCCTATATTAATGTATAATTTCCTATATTAATGTATTAAAGGAGAACAATTTATTTAATTTTCCTTTTCCTTTCAAAAAAGGAACATGCTCACAGGTAATTAAGAAATGCTAGTGATAAACAATTCTGATGTTCTGGATAGACTTGGAAGAGCAGGAACTGAAAAAATTTAGAGATTGAGCCATTCCCACCTATACATCCAAATAGAAAAATAATAGCATTTGCTGTGACAAATATACTTGGATTGTTTTAGGTAGTATTATTAGGAAATACTTTCCCTCACATTTAGTAAGTGGAGGATGTGGGTGTAAGGTGCAAGGAAACTGCAAATAATATTCCTTGCTTAAGGAGGCAAACTGAAATCAATAAATGCAACAAGCTAAGCATCACTGACTGGGCTTTCTATAAAAGGGTTGTTATAGTCTTGGAAGAAGACAGAGGTCTACCTGAAGATACAGTTTAAAGTACTTCCACACTTTAAAGCCTTCTGAGCTACTTCTGAACTTCTGTTTCCCCGCACAACCTCCACTGCAGTCAGGGCTTGGAAGATATGGATGGAATTGTTGCAGACAGCAATTCATCCTGTCTTCCCTGCTCCCATGAGTATCAGGCCTCTAATGCTCAGTCCATGGAGAATTAGAGGCTTTGGAAAACCAAAAGCTCAAATATGAACAGAGGTCATAATGAACAGAAGAAGTAGCTTGACTGGAAATTTTTGAAAAGAGCTTGTCTGTAAAGATCTCCCTAATGAGTACTTACATATAAAGTTAACTAGTAAGCCACAATTATTACAGACAGTGCTTATACAGAATATAAATAACCTTGGCTGGGCTCATGGCCCTGTGGCTTTCAATAAAGTTTTTATTTGTTCAGTGCAAATTCTATTGGACAATACTATTTTTAAATTGGTTTAAATTTACCAAAACTATATTAAGTTAATATTTGATAAAAGTCATACCATAAACACTTATACAATGAATTTTCAGTGAAATTTGTTCAGGACAAATGAAAGAGAAATTATATTAAGCTAATATAAACAGCAAGGGATCGTGTAGGATTTGTAGAATTTTTTAAACTACTGTAAAGAAAATTTAATAAAAATCAAGATTTAACAGTTAAATAAAACAATTTCAGAGTTGTTTACGAACACTTAATTTACTGCTAATAATATTAAGAGTTTATTCTGCAGTGGAAACTTTCCTTGTCAAGTTTCTCTTGGTAAGCAACCAGGACTTTCAATATCTAAATTAATTTTTAATGCCTTGCTTTTTTTTTTTTTTTTTTTTTTTTTTTTTTTTTTTTTTTTTTTTTTTTTGGTAGTTTGTTGTTTTATTCATGATACTAGTAATGCTTTCAAAGACACCAGTTCAGGTCTAGGAGGAAGCAGAGAATGCTACTCTACAAAGGAATCAAATTAACTCTTTCTGAAATAATGATCAATCACAATTTCTATACTGGTGAATGAACATCTGAACTACTGCTCCAAAAAAACAAACTAAAATATTTGATTGCTAATGATGAATGAGTATCTCAAAATACCTATTAGTCCAAGTGATTCTGAATTGTTCAGATGAATCAAACCTGTTTGGAAAGCTGTGCACAGTACCCCTACAATAAAAAGTTAGTATGGTAGTAATATTGTATTAAATATTGATTATTTTATTGTATTTGAACACATTTGCATATACATATTTAAAATAGAGGGTTTATATATAAGGCCCGAATGTCTCCCTTTCCAACGCTTCAACCAGTTGACTGCATTTGCATCGTGTTTAATTTTACTTCTTTTAACCAAATTAACCTATTAATATGCCTAGAGGAGATTTACAAAATCGCTTGACCAAGAAGGCTGGTTTATGCTGAATTATTTGAGGGACAATGTCATTTGCTAGAGGAACTAGATCCTCTTTAACATTCTTACTGCAAATCAGACTTAAAATATCTTTATGTGCTCAAGCAAAGATGGCAGAAAGAGTCCTCAGCTTCTCTAGACCAGCAATACTGAGGTTCTCTATTTGAAAGCATTCATTTGAAGAAAAGTGGAAAAAGCCAGAGTACTGCTCAGGCAGTAAAATGACTCAGGATATACCTTGAGGTACTGGTGCTGAGAAGTGTTAAAACCATGAACTCCTTTCTACTTGCAGGCTTTGAGGCCGCTTCAACATACTGCTCCCACTACAAGGTATGGTCTTGCTCTCAGGTGAATAAAATATCAGCTGGAAGAGGCCTTCTGAGAAGGAAAGGAATGGAATTAGTTCTGTTGGGGATTTTTCCAGCTCTTTGCCAATCAGACTGACAGCTTCTAAAATTCAGCTCACATTTCAGAGAATAAGCAGCTGCTGGGGGTGAAGCAGTTTAAAAAGCCTTGCTCTCTCACTTAAGATTGTGATTGCAACATGGATTCACTTAGCAGAATTATTTTGAAATTTCTTAAAGCTTGGGCTGGAAATAACAAAGATTTTGTCACAAGTACCACAGTTAAGCTGTCTCGTTTCTTTTATGAACTTTATGAACAGTCATTTCTCAAAGTCTCAAAAGCTGTTGTTACACACTCTTCAGTTTTATTTCTTTTTGTTTGTTCTGCCAATATTAGTCACATCTAATAGAAAGAAAAATAAAGAAGAAAATTATGTATAATTCGACACTTTGGAACTGAAGTATATATGGCCTCTTGTTAGTAAATGAAGAGGAATAGAAAACCTGAGGGAAAATTAATTCAAAGATTTTTGACAGCTATTTTGAAGTGAGATGAACAACCTCATTCTTTTTGCCAACTGTGATGGAAACCTGATTGCAGCAGAAACCTAGACAGCCATCCTAAATTATTCAATTAACTTTCAGATGGCTAAAGCTGAGTTATAGTAGTCTTCACTTATTTTTTTAAGTCTGTATGGAAGTTTTGACTGCATGTGAAAAACTCTGGTCATTTAACTCCCAGTCTTAGCTGAATTACAATAAAATGATCCTTAATATATGACAGTCATTTCTTGCTATTTTGCTTTAATTGTTCAGGAAATTTATTTAAGCATTTAAATACAACAGATGCCTCAGAAAAATTGAGAAGCTCAGGAAGAAACTATGGAATTGTAGGTCATGTTAGCTACCTGTTTTTAATCTACACTCTTTGTATTAGGCTTGATTTATTTGCAATGAAAAGCTGCAGGAAAAAGGCATATTCTTATGCTATTTTTTCAGGCCCACTTGTTTATTTCCAAATTCCTCTGGGAGATCATAATATGTGCCCGAGTAATCACATGTGGAAATAATCTCTTCTCTTTCAAGCAAGGGATTAAAGCACAATGAGTGGATCATCAAGGAACTGCTCTTATTTTGTCCCTCAGCTGCACTTGGTAGAACCACCTCTGCTATATAAATAGCAGCTCATCTTGGCCTCTCTTCTGCAGCAGCCAACTACTGACAAGAGGGAAGATGACTGCAGTTAAACAAATACCCTTAACTGCCACTGCTTCTAGCACATCAACCAGCATAAATAGGCCTAGCTTAAACCTTCCACTTAATGCAACTGCCAGGCTAATGATATTATGCATTTTAATAGCACATACCAGGACCCTTACTTATTTCTCTATAAGAATAAAGCCCTGGAGATTGTGTGCACTGCTCTGAAGTAGTGGCCACAATCTCCCCATGAACCTGTAAGTTCTACTCACCTCTGTGCCCTCTTCCAGACAAATCAGCTGTGGCATAACAGTATGTTGTGCACCAAGGTGCCTAATACTATGTATGTAAATTATCAGTAAATTTTCTGTACCTAAGATGTGAGATCCAGTGTGCTTTATGAACTTTAGGAATGTGCCAGGCAGGGTCCCATAAGTGTGTTTAGGAAAATTAGGATCTTTCAATGCTCTGCTTGCCTCCTACCTTTGGGCTTCATGTGGTGCTGTCAGAAGGACACTCATCTGAAAGGATGTAGGCTACATGTGCTGAGTGCAAGGGGCTACTTCATGTGTGGAGTGGGTGAGAGACACAGAGAGGGTTGTGTGCAAAATGAGTGTGTGTGAACAATCTGTCAGTGCATATGTGGTACAAGCCTGCCTCAATGACAATCCACAAATTAGAAAAATGACAGTTCTATTAAAAAAAAAAACAACAAAAAACAAACAAACAAAAAAAAACCACCTTATCTTGACACGTTATTTGTGAGTTCTGTGTCATTACCTATGTAGTCACTGTTCCAGATTTCACACTAGTTGACCCCCTAGGATTAGGTAACAAGACCATTTTTAGTCAACTATTTTATTTTATTTTGATATATAATGATATAGTTGAAAATTTCCATCAAATCACATAATCATAGAATCACAGAATCATTTAGGCTGGAAATCATTTTGATTCCCAGAGAAGTTGTGGATGCTCCATCCCTGGAAATGTTCAAGGCCAGGTTAAATGCGGCTGTGAGCAACCTGGTCAAGTGAAAGGTTCATGGCAGGAGGGTTGGAAACCTTTAAGATCCCTTCCAACCCAAAGCTTTCTATGAGTCTATGATTTCATGAAAAGGCCTACAAGTTCATTGAATCCAACCACAAACATAACACTGCCACTACATTGTCAATTCAAGGCAGGCTAGACATTTCCTAAGCTTAGGAGACAGAAGTCACTTCTGTCGCTTTACATTTTTCTAAACAAGTCTTAACATTAAGTGTATTTTAAAAACACTGAGTATGCTTTTTAAATGACACGTCTAATTCAATTCAATCTATTCAGATAAATAAAAAAAAAACCCAAAAATACTATTTGTTTCACCTAAATTGTTGCAATAGGCTGTCTCACTACATTAAATAGTTGCCACATCTCACAACAACGAAGGCTTTAACATACAATAAAAAGACTATATCTTTGGAACTTAGACACTAGAGATCAGATAAAGATGCAGAATTTGAAAATGCTTATGTAAAACCAAAATTAATTAGGAGAAAACACCTAAAATGCTCAGTTGTTGTTCTGTAATGATTGTGGTGATTTAAATGCTAATAATTTTGTTCTTAGCTATTTTCTACTTAGAACAGTGCAATATTTTTTTAGCATACTAGCATACCAAACAATATTAATGATGCAACAAATTGATTGGTACTAGAGAGATGTATCTGGTTTTTTATGAGCATATTTAATTGCACAATTCTTAAGTTTCTAATTACAACCAGTACTAAAAGTGTCTAGATGCTTAAGGATGCATTTTTATGTTTAAACATACTTCATTATTATTACTTATATGGCAAATAGTACACTAAGATATAATGATAGAATATTAAAGTGGATTAGAAATCTCATTATTAGAACACAAGCTTGTCTGAACAGAGAATAAAAAAAAAAAAAAGTGGAATAAGCACCTCTTCATTTTCTTTCACAAATCTCATTTTATTATGAGCTAAATGTCAGAGACATAAAGACATAACTGCTGGCATGATCCCATCAGGGAGGTTTCTATCTGTTATCATATGGTATTCAACATCATTTTTTCACAGATTTTAAGTAAAGCCAGCAAAATTTACTAAGGGCTCAAATTTAACCCAAATATATTTTAGCCCATCTAGAGGTGGATTGTTTATTTTTAAATATTAAGATATGACTGCAGTCAAATAACATTTCTTCTTGTATTTTAATGCAACGTTAGGGCAGACACCAATTATGAAATTGTGCTGTCAGGTTATCCCTCTAAGGGCAGTCACACACTTCATGTTTTCAGTGGCAAATTGAATTTGACATTTAATTTGAGGCCCAGGACACCATAATGTAAAACCTTCTGCAGTATTAGTGATAAACCATGAGGGCATACGTCCTGTCTGGCTTTTTTAAATAGTTCTCTCCAAGTAACTATTGCCTTCATTATTTTCTGTGGAGATTATTTTTATGATGTTTAAAGGAAATTACCATTAAATATTTAGAATCACAGTAGCTTACAACTAGAGCATTCCAGGTTTCCTCATATTCAAATAAGTGATCTAATATAACATCTACCCATTCATACTGTTCAGACACCTTGTCATTTCTGAGTTTAGAAACAATTAGATGAAACCTTTGCGTAGCTCTTAGTAGCTGGTGGTGCCAAAACTTCATCATTTGTTTATTCCTCAGAAGATAATTTAATTTAAGATTGCAAGAAAGTGTGCTTATAGTGGTTGCAAGCCATTTATTGGTGGAATATTAATTTCTTACAAAGATTTCCTGTGTAAGTTGGCAGCCCTTTCTTTAACACATTTTAGAGTATTGAAATGCAATATTTTCAGGATGCAGCCAGAATTTTTCCTTCCTTGACAGAACAGACAGTTTTAGGATCAAAAATTAAGAATATCATAATTTAAAAGTCCAAAGGCTGGTTTGGTGCACATGCAAATGGAATTTAGTCAGGATTTCTGGGTTAACCATTACATTGGAGGTTACCATTATATATTGAAAAACACCTCAAAACAATAAACAAACAATCACAACAAAAACCCAAACACATCCAACTTCAAAAAACAAACAAACAAAAACCAAAGCAAAGCAAAAGCCCTTAGGAAAGTTCCTTTTCGCTCTAAGCTTCCATATTGCAACAGCCATGAATTTAGTTGTGAAATATATACCAGTTCAGAATCAGCCCAGAGGCTCCAGCCATAGAGTACTGTGTAACAAATACCAGATCTCTGTGCTATTCAATATTTGTACACAAATAAAATCCACCCCAAATAGGATCACATTTCTGGTAAATTCTCCTGCCCACACAACACATTCAGCACAGCACATTCAGCATAATGTTAGTTTTACACAAATTGGCACTATCTGATCTGCATTAAACTCAGCAATGATCCAGTTATTTCCCACTTTTTTCCCCTACCATTTCTACCATTCTGTGTCAATTGGATGAAGTGTTTTAGTATAATTTTTTATTGTTTTATGCTATGTATGTATGTATTTATGTATGCTAAAGTGGAGTTTACTGTCATGAAGATGAACTGCTTTAGAACTCCTTACAGAGTACCAATATTTTCCTAATTATTTCAATAAATGGTCAGAGTTCTGTCAGGAGATGTGGAAGTTTATGTCCTGAGGGTTTTTTTTTCATATTTTGGGTTTTATTTCTGAAATGATTTCTTAAAAGTTTTTCTGGGGAGAGAATACCCTCTTTAATAAAGGAAGTCATGAAGTCATGAGGCTCTTACAGGTTTCCAGAGATCACTGTCATTGTGTTAACAGCATTTATTTTCATTGATCTCAAGTCTTTTTCATTCTATAAGAACATGTCTTGCAAAAAAATAAAATTGTCCTTTTTTTTTTTTTTTTTTTTTTTTTTTTTTTTTTTTTTTTTTTTTTTTTTTAATCTAGTGAGCTCCAATTGCTCGAAGAGCAATTGTAGGGTGTAGATTGTGTTCACTGACAGACAAAAATTTCTTTTTAATTTTTTTTCTTTATTCCCATTTATGAAGGAAGAGAATTTAGAATTTACAAGCAAGAACACAAACTATGCACAGCTTAAAGTTTACAGTGTGGCACTTTCCTTGCTGTAGAAGATCCTTCACTTTGGTAAATTCATATTGTCTATGAAACACAATCTAAGAACACCAATTCAGCAAAATGCAGTGAAATATAGTGAAGAAACTGTAGCACCTTGGGCTGTTAGTGTGCTGAAATTCTGCCAGTGCATCATGCAAAAATACAAGCCTGGGGCTAGTGGTACATGCTGGACAAGTGCTGACAAATCCTAATAATTACCCAGAGAGGGCTCTGTCGGGACAGAGTTTTCACTCATTTGTTTGACAGGGAGTGAAGTGTCAGGCCCATCACTGCGCTTACTTAGGATGATTTTTTTTTTTTTTTTGTGCTTCTGGAAGATATGTGGATGATGCCTGCCTTTATTAAAAGTTCAGCCATCCCCTTCCAAAGACAGGAACCCCTTGGCACAGTCCTGATTAGTGCTTATAAGGGAACCAAGTGGATTTGAGATAGGAATTGTATGTATGCTCCTCTTCCCTCCCTGATAATTAGTTGGAATCAGAAGTGTTTTACAATTCAACTTCTAACCTCTACTGCCAAAAAAGAATATCAGGATGGCTAATAGATAGATTCCAACTTATAGCTGAAAATGAATGCTGTCTCAGGATGCCTTGTCACCTTCCTGCTCCTCCCTACAGGTTTCATGTACAGCAGCAAAGAAAAAGATTCCAAAAGGACACAGGCTTAGTAAAATAAGCTCTCAAAATTAGTCTGGTAATGTCTTTTGTTGAATATGATGTTATACTTTCTATTCTTCTTGAGTTTTTCATTAGACTCTTATTATAATAGTTTATTCATAAAATTAACATGATTTATCCATGCAACTTAGCACTGTGACGGGTCCCATAAAAAAACCCCCAACAAAACAAACAACAAACCAAACTGAACCCCAAAAAAACCAAACCTGAGCAATTGGAAAGAGAAAATAACCCCCAACATGTTCACCTCTTTTCTTTCCACTATCTATATTATGTCAGAATATTTTTTAATTATTCAAAATAAAAGAATGAGGATGTCATTAAGTATGGCTTTGTAGATGACCACTGAAAATGGAGAGGCAGATATTGTTTGTGTTTTGAATATTGTTTTTATGTGTAAGTAGTGTATTCTTTGTAATTTTTGTATTTATATTTATATGACTCATTGGCCCCATATACTAAGTAAGATAAAACTTAAAATTGATTACAACAATCAATCAATAGATAAATTAAATATAATGATTAAATTAATTAATCAGATTTTAAGATAAACTAATTTTAAAAATTTAACCAGACTTAATCAAGGACAAAGGGACTTTAGAAATTTGATAATCCTTCTTAGATAATTATACAGGAAAGCAGTCATGTGTAAACTTGGCCTAATCCCAGTAAACTAAAAGACAAGTCTGTAATTGTAGATTCTTCACTTCAGCAATGAAAATGTGTAATAAATTATAATCTCTCACCTAAGGAAAATCCAAAGCTAAAAATATATGATTGAATATTAACCAAACGTGGGAAACATCTTACTTATATCACTATTTTAAATTTCCAGTAAAGATGACTCATAACACATCCATCAGAAAAATCTCTAATTTGAAAATATTTGCACTAGTTTCACCACACCTACTAGTTTTACACTTTGTTAGTAGATCAGAAAAATTAACTTGAAGAAGAGCAACTAAAAATAATTTTGGTTTCAACTTGATGATTATGTGAGTGGATTTCTCCTGACAACTTGTTCACTAAGCAGAAAGACATTAAGAAACCAGACTATGCTACAGTCAGTCCAAGGCCTTATAATATCTATGGAGAGATAAAAAGAGAAAATTATTTAGTACAAATATTACAGCTGCAAGTGGATACTATCATCTCTTTTGATCTTATTTTCAAAAGATATAGGCTGAAAAATATTTCCTGAATCATAGAAAACTCATGACCTTCAGGAAAGGATGTACTGATATTGTGAGGAAATAAATTATTATACAATTAATTCATTTAATAAAATTACTTATTTCCTCACTGAATTCCTTGTTTCCAAACAAACTGGGGTGCAGGGGGATGTTGGATAAGCAAGAGATGGCAACAGCTGATGAGAAACTCAGAGACTGATTTCTCCGTGAGAAGGCAGAAGATGGGTGTTCCTTCCAGTTTATGTCTAAAAATGTAGTCTGATTATTATGTTTTACGGGGGACAGAGGGAAGGAATCTCACCCTTCTCTTAGTGATTTGAGGATTTGCTAAACATAGGAGTGCCACAGTTTCAAGGAAGATCATTCTCAGAGTTGCAGAGGAAGTGGGGAATAAGGGCAACAAAACAAATCTATGATCTCAATTTGGTGAAGGGGGACGTTATGAAGGAAAAGCAATCTAAGGACAAGAAAGCGGCAGTGAACATTTTTTTGCTCATAAGCTTCAGGTTTGAACTAGCTGCCATAATTTAATTCTTTTTTTTATTTTAATTTACCCATCTCCTCAGCTGTTTTCTTACAATTTAAATTTTATGTGACCATCAGTGACTGAGCTGAATGATTAAAGTCAGATCATGACATTCTGCCCCCAAGTATTTTCTGTTTTCATAGAACAAGCAGATTAAATATTACAAGACAGCTAAAAATCAAAAAATAAATCTGCTGTGTCTCCTATTCCTATATACCCTTCTGTAGCCTGTCTTATCCCCAGAGGTCCTTGTTGGCCTCTATAGGCCAATCTTTGCCCTTGACTATTTGCATGTAATATACTAGAAGGTTATCATATTATTTGTTGCCTCACTATTTACTGGATCTGCTTTTTTCCCCTTCCACAAAGAAAGCATAAAATTTGGAGAAATCAATCAGATTTATAATGTGGTGTCACAATAAATGTGCCTTATGTGCCATTTTTTTACAGCTTGTATTTATAGAGTGGTTTAAAATCATTGAGAATAAATTAAGGAAATCCACAGTCCACAAGGAATTTTTGCACCAGGCTCCCTCTCCTATTTCATCCCATTTCTCTGCCTGGCCCTTCTCATGAAGACAAAATCGGTGACTCTTTCACCCTCCACGATTACTTAGCCATTTGATTTTCCTAATGCCATAGCCTTTAGGTCTAGTTTTGTTTCTGAGACCTAATTCCATAGCCTTTAGATCCAGTTTTGTTTCTGACACTAGGTCAGAACAGTCCCATCTGGCTTGGTCTGAGCAAGTTAGAAGAATTAAAACATGTCCGTTCAGATGTACATGAATGTAGGTGTGTATATATAAACATTAATTTAAATCTGACTTTGTTTTACACAAATTTAACTTGGCAAGACTTTTATTAAACCTAAATACTTCAGTTAAATGTCCAGATGTCCATCCATATAATATAGTCTATATAAAATCAGTTTTTTTCTAGAGTGTTTAAAAAAAATAAACTACTTGTTTGTTTTTAAGTTTTGCCTAGACAATACAAATAGCAAAACTCATTTGTTTTTATTCACTAGGTTTTTTTTTTTAATTATAATGCTTTTATGGATAATAAAGTTGCTGATATTATTTTTTGTATGATATGTCAAGAATAGTTTTGAGACTTAAATATAATTTTAAAGTAAAAAAATAACATTTAATTTCTCAAAATTCTATGACAAAAGTATTTCTTGGAAATTACTGTAATAAAAAGAATTCCTGATATTTTAGACAACACATTCTACCTACAATCCAGAACAGCAAAAATTGTTTGCTTATTAAAGTATAGATGTGCAAAAAAAAAAAAGTTTTCCACTGTGTTCAGTTACTCAAACATTTTACTTTTTTACACAAACAAACAAAGAGACAAACTTATCACATGGATATGTAAACTTTAAGTACTGGAAAGTTTAAGGCAAACTTGGAAGTAAATGATACATTTGAGCATTTAGCTTTAAATCAGTGCATTGGTGTACGGAATTACAAAGTAAGCCGCAGAAAGTGTGGAAACAAATTATAAGAAACAAGAAAACAAGAAATGTGTGGATATAAAAGAAAGCACTTAAAATGTTTAAAATTACTTAAAACAATTAATTATTTGACTTTGACTGTCACATTTTTCATAGAGGTCCAACTGGGCAGTCATGGCATTCCGCTAAGTAAATTCTGTCTACCTGTTTAGCGTTTTTGAAAATTAATGAGACAGAATGAGTTAAAGAGATTGTATCATTCATCTTGCTTTTCAGGAACAATTTTTGATTACAAAAGACAGTCCATACAATCCCTGGACATATTTATCATTCTGTGGGCATATCCTATGACAGCTGCAAACCTGTTATCACTAACACTCAAACAGTATTTTTATTTTTCACCCTCATTGCAATGTAGAGATATTTTTATGAAATGCATCAATATTACTGGTCTTATTTTTTCACTTTAAAAATAAAGACAGCTGTTCAAACACTGATTTTCTCTGAGCCCATGTTTTTCTGTTGGAGTTACTGGGAGTGTGGGAGGGCTACAAAAAGATCTGTTTAATAACAAATTAAGTGACCTGTAGATAGAGAAATTAAATTTGCACAAACCCCCCTACAAATATTCTTAGGATCATTCTTCAGCTAGTACAAACTTGTGTGTGCAAATATAAATTTCATCCTTTTAAAATAAAATATTAGCTTAGCTTGGTCACTTGCTGAGAAATGAATCCAACATAATTCAAGTAAAGCCGCCCATTTAAAAGCCTCCCCAAAGCAATATAAAGTAATTTAAACTGACTTGTGTGAAAATCAACTTCATTAACTCAGTAAAATGTACAATGCAGCTCTAATAATTAGTGAAATCAAGGACATATAAAGTCTAAATTCAATTGGTGACTATGTGGGCATTTGTCTGCATCATGGTCAGGTTTCGTGATCAGTGTGATGATCATGAGAATTTTGAATGTTCTTACACAAACTTACACTATTATCATTTAAAATTTCAAGATGTTTAGCCTTTCCAGAGGCTGAACTGTGTTTTGTCTTCCTATAATAAAGCATGAAGAGACTGTAACTACTTAGTGTACTTCTAATTATTTATTTCTTTCTTAGAGCTTAGGCTTTCTTTAATTCCTCCTAAAGAGTGACTATAAAATCACTGGAGATGTTATAAACAAGGAATAAAATAAGGTGTTCTAAAGAAAAAGAATTATGACCTAAATAACTTCATTAATCAATCCAAATTCCTGTAAAAATCACACAAATATTCTTGTTTAGTAGAGAAAAAGAAAAGAAAAAAGCAATCACAAAAACCAGATGACAGCATAGATGAAATAAGTTATTGGGCGCCAGCTCCAGGACTGCTCTTTCTTTCTTACACATCAGATAATTTATTTAGTCATGAATTAACTGTCATCATAATCTTGAAGAACATATTGCATTGATTATCTTCACTAACACCCAGTGATGACAAACTGCCATTAAAACATGTTTAAAAGTATGTGAGATTAAGATACAGGAACTAATTTTTTAAACAATCTTAGCCACCCACTCACATCACCACGTCTGAATGTCTTCCCTATTGAGAATATTTCTCTTTATTGGGTAAAAACAAACTCTTGCTTAAAAATGGCCTAGACTTTTTTTTTTTAAAAAAAGTGGTTTTTTTCTAGAAAGTAGTTAGTTAAGGTTGCTAACTTTCCCACTTCCTTCCTACATTTTATAAGATTTTCTCCATTTTATCAAATATTCAAGCTTTATTTTTGCTCTCAGTAGGGATTGTTATACAGAAGCAAAAAGCCTCACTGCCTTTCTGACTACTCTGGCCAGATCTTCTCATGCTTAACCAGAAACAGATTTAACAAATTTCCTAATTTGGGCACCTCCTTTTTGTTATCTATGATAAACTCTTTCTCAACTCTTTGAAGATTGATACTGGTATACAAACTCTTAAATTGAAAAGCATTTCATAAGCCATGTGCATCAACATGATCAGCTAAAGAGAAACAAATAAAATTAAGCTTCGGTGTGAAATCATAATGTCTTATCTTCTGTTCTTATTAGCACATTATTTTTTTCATAATTGTGAGCAGTCATGGAATTTTTAAGACAGATTTTATAGTAGCATGTAATCCATGCTACTGCTGCCTTGGATTTTTTCCCTCTGCGAATCCTTTAGCAATAAATTATTGCAATTAAAATCACATCAGATGATAAAAGCATGACAAACTGAAGAGAAACTGAAAATACTGCATTAAGAGAAAATTAAGCACCTTTAAGTGCTAATTTGCACTAAGCTTTTATATTGACTTTTTCACAAAAAATCATAAGGAGACCAGCTGGAAACATAGCCTCTGGGAGGAAACAAACCCTAATATGATGAATCTTGAGCTATTTTGTCTACCACAGTTTAGTCACAGACAGCAAGGGTTGAAATAACTGCTGCACACACAGAACCATCTGTGAGCAGACACTCCTGAACACCTTCCACAGCTCAGCTCTAAACATCCACAACAGCACAGGCTGTACTCTGGGAAACCTTCTGATCCTGCCACATTAACTACTTTTTACCAGAACTGCGGATCATTTCCTCTTTGGTTCACAAAAATCCCGGGAGGGGGCACTGATATTTAACTTGAGAAAATCCTCTTCTGTGGGGCTTCACCTCAAAAGGACATACTACATGAGAAAAGAAAAACAATGCATTTACTGAATGACAGCACCAATATTCTGGATTTTACAAACTCTTTCTGGTCATGAACACTGAGCAAACACCTCTCTAAATGGACCTCACCAGCATAATTGGCATTTCACAAGTGTACTCAGGCACATCTTACGGGGTTATACTTTAACTAGACATCTCTAACACATCTTTACTCATCAGTCACATTCTTTTCACTTTGAAGAATCAAAAATAGCTGTATGGATTTTCATCGAGCTATACATATATTTCTCTGATATTAAGACTGAGTCCAATGTGAGTTTAAAGGGAAATTAGAATCTACCAAAAAGCATGACATGAAACAAAAAAATATTGCTAAGCAGCCTTGGAGAGGGAACAATAGAAAATCTAGAGAAAATTGCATCTTTGTTATAGTAGGAGATACAAAGCACAGATCCAGAGACTAAACATGCTACTTAATCCTTAATTGCTGTATCCATCCATAGAAATTAAATTTTGCTCTGAATGCAGATTAACAGATGAGGGTAATTTCCAAATGCCAAAATGTCTGCTGCAATTAAAAACGCAAGCTGTAACCAGGAGTAGATATTTACTGTAATCATAACTTGGTACAGATAACATATTGGAAAACACCACATGGGAAGCTGTCTTAAATGGAGAACTTTATAAGCTAAAAAAGCTGAATCATTTATTTTTGCAAAAAGGGCTATGTTAAACTGTGACTGTGTTAAACTGCATGTGACACTAATTTTTGTTGGTTGGTTGTTTATTAACGTAAGATTAAATAGATAAATACAGATCTTATAGGATTATTTAATTGAAGATCTATTCAAAAGACCTATTAAATAAATAAGATACATGACAAATTACTGCCTCCAATTTGTAACAGCCCCTGCAGTTAGTTTGTATTTGATCTATGAATGAACAACAGGGAAGGTGAGAAGCCAGACTAGTCAACAGCTCATTCTGAGAAAAATCAGCTGTTATTAGGGCATTCTGGAGGAATTTAATTGCCTTCATTCTGATTATAAGGAGAGAGAACCGAGCAGCCATCTTTATGCATTACAGAAATTAGCTGCCCTTCAAAGAAGTAGGAACAGATGGATTAACTTTTCATGTACCAGCATTTTCCTGCAGAGAGATGCTAGAAGAGTGAGACAACTTTTTTCTCCAGCCCTAATTGTTAAAAATGTATCAGCACTTTATAAGAGGGAGTATTTTCCTTTTCATAATCAGTATAAATTCTTGTATGCAGACTGAGGTAAGGGCATGAAAGGGCAATTTGGGGAGTAAAAAAAAAGGTGTAAAAACTTCATAGTGCATTTTCATGAACTTTTTTTATCAATCAAGGAAGCCATAGTCACTTAGCATTGTCATCATTATAAACAGATTTTTTACGGCAGAATTCACATACATGAATCTTCTACTGTCTTAAAATTAAAATAGTCCAGTTTTTCAAAGAAAAATGTGCTAAAAGGGTTAAAATTCTTTTTAAACAAACAAGTGCAAATATTAAAGCTGTAGGAAAAGTTAGGACAAGACTGTACACAGGACTTTCCATGCACAAAACATACGCAAAAGAGGATGAAGACAAATATATTCTAAACAATGCTTCTCTAAAAAAGTGGATTATGTTATCAGAGAACAAGACAAATTGCTATTCGGGACTCAGAAAGAAAAGCCAAACCTACTATGCAGTAGTCAGTTTTCATAAAGAACATATATTTTCATTTGAAAATATCAATAGATTCTTTGAATATGATGAATATGTAAAAAAAAAAAAATAGACTATGTGAATTACAGAATTTCTTAACCAAAATTCTAGATTGTCTTGGAGGGCACTGTTTTTATTAATAAGAGATAAAGAGTTTATATGAATGACAGTGCAAATAGAATTTTTCTTGTAGTTGTTTTTGAGCCATTAAGGAGTCAACCAATACACCAAAGAAATTTTTATCAGCCATAGGAAACACCCAGATTGTGATGCTGGAAGAATTGATGCAATATGGAGCACTGCAGTTCTTTCCCTTCTCAGAAAAAGTACTGCCAGCCCTGATTTTTTACAGTAGAGTATGAGAGATTTATAAAGACATTTGCAAAGCAAGTTTCTTTATGAATACAGCTGACACAGATATATTACTGACAACTGACAAAGCAGCAAAATGGTACTAAAGGTTTGTAGATCTAATTGAAAAACTGCAACAAAAAACTCACAAAAATTTGCAATTTGAAAGGTTTTTATGAGCTCTTCTACAGTAAAAACAGTGAAAACCTACTGGAGATGAAAAAGATATTTAAAATAGCCTGCTACAGTTAAGAGTCACCAAGAGGAGAAATTATTTTTATTTTCATTTACAATTGTTTTTATTTACATTTACATTTAAGGCAATGGTATTTTCATATTACTTTTCCTTAAAGAAAACTTGTTCACAATTACTACCAGCTTGAAACAAAATCAAAACTTTAGACAGTTAAAACACTTCACAATGTCATTGTTGAAAGTTATTGTAGAAAGGATAATGTAATTACAAAAGTTTGGGGCTTTATATATCTTCTGCCAATTAATCATAAATAGGAGCATAGCTTGGGTTGGGAAAGGACCTTTAAGGTCATCTCATTCCAACCCTCCTGCCGTGGACATGGACACCTTCCACTATGCCAGGTTGTCAGAATCCCATCCAACCTAGCCTTGAACACTTCCAGGGATGGGACATCCTGTCTGGGCCACCTGTCCCAGTGCTTCACCACTCTCACAGGAATGAATTTTCTCCTAACATCTAGTGTAAAACTAGCGCCTTTCAGTTTAAAGCCCTTACCTCATGTTCTATCTCATGCGAAAATACCCTTTCCAGTTTTAGCCCTCTTTAGGTATTGGAAGGTGTCTTAAGATCTTCCCAGAGCCCTCTCCAGGATGAACAAGCCTCTCTTCCTAAAAGGGGTTCTGCAGCCTCTTTATCTGTAATCCAGATCATCTTTGTATTCCTCATCTGGACTCACTCCAGCAGGTCCGCATGCTTTTCACTATTATGTGAAACGTGGAAATCCCAGACAGAGGGTTAAATACTTATTTTGTTGTTGTTTTGTTGAGAGTTAAATGTTATGGAAAAGAAGTACTTCTTTCATATTTCTAATGTAAATATTCCTTACCAAAAATTGTCAGCAGCAAATGTTAAGACTGTGAGTTGACAAAAGAGAGTTTGTCAGTGGAGAACTTAGTTTTGGAATGACTGTCAGCTAAAAAGATCAGTTGAACAGAAAATTCAAATTAGTATTTTAAAATTTAAAATTTAAAAAA
This sequence comes from Sylvia atricapilla, assembly GCF_009819655.1. NCBI lineage: Eukaryota > Metazoa > Chordata > Aves > Passeriformes > Sylviidae > Sylvia > Sylvia atricapilla. The sequence goes on along the minus strand of NC_089141.1, from coordinate 38,124,208 downwards.
CGCACCTTTTTGGAGTAAAAATAAGTATATTGCTACTACATTCTAAGCAAATTTTGATTATTATTTTTAATGATTACTAAATTATTTAAACTTTTTTAATATAAAACATTTTTATGAAGACATTTAAATTATGTTCCTTCACACGGTTTTTATGTGGCAAAAAATTAATATTGTTCCCTGAGAAAGGAGGGAATTTAAAATTTCAGGTAGACTGATATCAAAGACATTTCAAGCAACAAAACAAATTGTTTGAATCATAAGTTTCGTGTCATTCAAGATTATTTCAGCTACAGCCAATTATGATGCTTCACAGATGAGGGAACATCAAATCTAAGTACTGAAGCCGTGAAGGAGTTTGAACCACAGAAAGCTGTAGAGTGCAACTGGTGAGCACTTTAGGTTTACAAGAATGAGCAGGATCCTGGTGTACAGCAAAAGACAGACCAGTGGCTGCCCAAGGCCTGTATTATATCCCCGGGGTGCAGAAATTTTTCAGACATGGCATATCATGGTGTGTAACATGCACTAAGTGGATTGCAGTCTGTGATTAGAGCTTGCCTATGTGCTTGGCAAAGGAATGACATGATTATCTAATTTGTAATGCATGATAAGATATGCCATTTTCTAAGGAACATAGGATATGTAAATATTAAAGAGTATAAAGAGTATAAATACAAATCATAATTTGTGCCCACGGATCCGACTGCTACAATTTGAGATCCCACTGTGTGTTACCTGTCACCTGAGTAGAGAATTTAATTTACTGCTGTGTTATACCACTTTGAATAACAGGAACTGTGGAGCCAAACTCTGAATCTAGGTGAAGTCAGCCTTTGAAAGAAGTAGAAGGCTCTGGGTGAACTTGAGGCAGCCAGGTGTCGAGATGTTGTTTTTTTAAATGCCAGTGCTGGACATTGAAGGCTGTAGTCCCAGCTGTGGTTTAACTGCACGCTTTTGCTTCCATAGAATTGCCATCAGAATTGTCAAGGGTTGGAATTAGCTGTTCTTTAAGATACCTTCCAATTCAAGCCATTCTATGATTATTTGAAATCATAAGTACTCTCTATGTAACTGACTTTAGTGTCTCTATAATAAAACTCATCAGCTACTGTCTCTTGTAGACAACTTGTAAGACCCTAAATATCACCTTATATTAATTTATACATATATATATTTGTGTGGGTGTGTATACATATATTTTTTAAAAACACATTTTTGGGGAAGCTGTGTGACATTGGCTGATATTTTACCTGTGTTCTGCTCCGTGCAGACCTTAAAAGTCTTCTGAAACATTTTGTATGCATTAGGAAAAGGCTGAAATAAAATATAATTAATGTCATCTCCCTTTCATTTTCTCTTTTCTTGGCAAGAATGATGCATCAGGTTTTCAAGTGGAAGTGCATTCTGATACATACATATTTATGTTTTTCAGAAAACATTTACAGAGTGATTGTGAATAGCAGTAAAAACAGCTCTGTAAGGTAAATAAAAAGTACTACTGCTTTTCAACACTTTTACTTTTCCCTATTGCTATGGGCAGGCATTCAGATTAAGCTATAACATATTTTGACTCTGAGAGGAATAAACATGGAAAAGATAAGATTTCATGGAAAGTACAACAATACTTTTAGAGTACTGAATTAATTTGATGAGACACCTTGACACCTAATTCTTATGATTAACCAGAGAGGTTGCAAATAAATGGCTTTTTTTTTTTTTTTTTTTTTTCTCTTATAGATGGTTTCAGGGTTCCAGTACAATATCATGTGTTCTCAGTTTAATATATGGCTAATGAAATTGTGGCTAAAAAATTATATGGCTAAAAAATCTGATTCTTCTTAAATTCCCCATCTATTTTCTAAAACTCAAAATGGATGAACTTGAAAATGAGGTAGGACTTGTCTTTCCATGTACTGCCATCAAATGCTCTCCTCTGTTTAACTATTTGTAAAAAGAAAAATGTGTATTCATTTTAAAGAGAGTAAGGCATGTGCTCATTTCTAAAACTACATGTTCTACTTTAAGGGAGTGAACACCATGAAGGAATACATTACTAGATGTGTATATATGTTTTGAATGTCAGGTTTCAGAAAACAGAGGATTCCACATTATAAAGAAACCAGGAAAAGCAGGTGTTCTTGATATTTCATATATATGCAGAAAATTTGGGCAATGGTATGATGAGAAAATAAAGATGACAAGTCGAAAATCAGAATATAAATGAACTAAATATTACAGAGTCTGATCTGTAGATCTTTTGTCTAATACAACTGTAAAAACCTAAAACAATTGTGCTTTCATAATAAAACAATTCTTTTATGAAGAAAGATTCCTAAGATGGTTTTTAAAGGATCTAGGAAAACATCATGAGGAATTGAAGAAACTGATTATTTTCAAAAAATTACAGAAATCACTACTTTTTTTCATGATATTTCAAACTCTTAATTACTTCTCTTGTGGATGGTTGTATAGCCTCCCCATAATTTTGCTTTTGCACTGTGATCTAGTGATACAGACTAGCAAACTGAACCCCTGATCCCCGCATAATATTACAGCAAGGACTTCATAACTAGGTTTTATCTTGAATAAATGCCCCTAGGTCAAAGCAGCCATTCAGTCTAAACTCTGTGGTCATGCTAGTATCTCCTTTTTGTCTTGCTACTATTTCTTAGTTTGTTTGAGTGTCTAGATGTCAACATACCTTTAAGTTTCTGTAATAATTTCTAACACTTCAAACAGCAACTTTCTTTGAAGGTTACACTAGTCTTTTCTTTTTTTTTTCTGTAAGGCTTCCTTTTTTCTAACTTGCCGTTTTTCTGCAAGTACTAGAGAAGTATGAAGACCTTTGTGTTGTGTTAAAAATACTCCCCTTCTGTCTAGACTATAAAAGTTTGAGATACAATTGATCCAGTTCTTAAATGAGACCCAGCATTGTATTAACTTTCCTCAAACTGTATGAAATTGTATTCTTTACTTGTAATTTGCTGTCCAAGTGAGACCTCCCAATGAAATTGCTTAGACCAGAGAGAAGTCAAAAAATGGATGTGAGAGATTTCTTCTGTAGTTTTCAGATCTCTCTACAATTTAGGGCTATTAATTCTCAGTTGTCTTTCTGCAGTAGCTCAGGGAAGGCTGGAGGTGACCTGGGGCAAAAGAATGGAGGTGAACTCTAATGTGAGGCTGTGCAGAAACACCCTCCTCTTGTAAAGGAACACTAGTGGCAGTGACACTGAAAACAGTTGCAGCAAAATGGTATGGCAATAGCTAATTCAAGAAAAGCTCAGTGACTAGAAAGTAGCATTCACTCATGCTTCTTTTCTTCAGGATCTTACACAACAAAATCCAATCTGCAACACAAGGAGTGATCCAGTTTCACACATTGCTTTTTCCTGAATCTGTACATTGGAACAGATGTGAAATTTCTGTATCTTAGTCCTACAATAAAGATATGGTCTTTATTATGTACCCATCAGACTGCAGTAGGAAGCAAATTACTCTGAGTCCTCCATCATTTTAGAGGAGGATTAAAAATATTACTATTGTAGGTCTGCTTTAAAAATAGACTGTACTTAGCAAAGAGTTTGGAGAAGCCATGGCCAATGCTTTCACTCTCATCACTGAGACATGGAAAGTAATTTGGAAAGCTCTCTAAGTGACTTACATGGCTTGTTGCCTGCAGCATCTGCAAAAGCATTGATAAGAACTATGCCTAAATTAAACTGGCACTGCTGTATTCAAGAGGTTTTTCGGAGTTGCACATGGTTAGTGAGTGGCCTTCCAAAGTGGGAGCACAAATGCCCTTCTACACGTGAGGGCATGTAAAATAGTATTCCTTCTCACTTATCATTTCCAGAAAATAACTTCTTGCTTGTGATAGGTTCAATTTGTAAAATCCTTACAGTTTACGATTTTGGGAGTAAGAGGGATACTGGGATAAAAAATAGTGAAAGAGACACAGACACTCCCTCTCATTCCACCCTGTTTCTAGAGTTGGGAATCTCTTTTTAAGCATGTACACAATATTTATTGATATCCAGTCCCCAAATCTTGTCACTTTTCCTTGCACATGGAAAAAAAGAAATCTTATATAATTAAACTATACTGCCAATTTTAACACTACCATTTCTTGTGTCTTAAGATGGATTGAGAGCATAATCACTAATGATGCTTGCTATTTCTTCCTAAGCCAATATTGAACAATCTATCAAACATGAAGTGAAACTCGCTGTCACAGGAAATCACTAAACCCAACATTGTACAGTCAAAATGAAGAACTTAGATTTTACAGACACACAGAGAGACACACACACATTAAACTGAGCTAGTTGATACCTTCAGGCTAGAAATCATAAATCCCTCAAACTTTTTCACCTTTTAGTATGATGCTTATACAGTTAACAAAGTCGTTTTACTGAGCCATTTTCTACTGCTCTTTGCTTGACTTGTTCATTTTTTATCCATTTTAGGTGGGAATTTTTGCAGTGGCCTTAAGGAGTCATGTACATGTCCAGCATCAGCACTTCATAGGGATGAGTGACTAACATTTGAGATTGCACTGTCAATCATATACTTGGGTGACTGCTTGTTAGATACAAAACTATGGGTAGAAGAAACAGATTATCCTTTTAAAAAGCTACTATATAGTGATAACAGTAAAATTGCCCAAGGAGCAATTTTAAATATTAGACTTCCGCATCAGAAACTTCAGAAAGACTAAGTTCTCAACATTTTTGTCTTAAGTACTTAAATTTTTATGATTTTCAGTTCCCCAAATCTTTGAATTTAGCATGGAGATGCCTTTTTCAAGATCATTTTAGTTATCGTCATCAACAAAAGCAGCAGTATTTTCCAGCAATACACGTCACTCCAACTTCTATACATCCAAAACCTTCTGTTTCAAGAGCTAAACTACCAGCCTCTTCTCAACGTGGTATTCCTTTAAGTGACTTTGCAGAATTAGAACCTGGATCTCCGGATTTATATTGGAGCAATATTTTCTTTCAATTAAGCAAAAAAAGTAAACAGTTCAGAATATATTCTATCACAATTAGATGATTTGTGCAAATCTATATGATTAGAAGTTAAAAATACTTAATCTTCAGTTGCAGTTTACAATCTGGACAACTCAAATTCAAAAAGGGAAGGAAATTACTTCACTTGCTTAGTTAGCCTGTAAGTTTACAGCCTCTTTCCCTAAGTCAGTTGTAGGTACTGACCTATTGAAATTAATAGCCTGGGAATATGAGTTAATGCCATATATATCAAGTCCTTGTAATATTAAAGTCAAAAAGTAAATCACTGGAACATTTTCAAGAACAAAAATAATTAACCAACTCCAGAGAAGTTAATACTACACTGCTACTTCTTTCATCTCTAAAGATAAAAGAACTGCTACTCTTACACATCTGTCTCCTGCAGACTTCAGTTTTATTTTTGCAAGCTGAAATGAAAGTTGACAGCGCTAAATTTACAAGCACACTAATCTATGCATATTGCTGCTCTTCTAAGTGTGACTTTGGTCCTTAAATATCTTTAGGTTTTCTAAGAAGTTGACAGTGTTTTGAAAATTTTCCTACTAATCAAAACTTATTTTTGAAAGGAGCCTAATGTGTTTTCTCATGATGAACGAACATAATTCAACTGGGAAATGAAAAAACTTTCTACTTTTGTGTTTGATTTTTTTCCCAAAGCATCTTTCTGAAAATTGAACTGATTTCCTTTCACAAAGTATAGCCTGATAGACAACCCCACCAAAACATTTGGTTACTAATACAGAACAATCACTCACAGCAATTTTTATAATAAGCACTTGAAAGAAAACCAATATTAACATTTTCAGTTACCTGAATGTAGAAGTATCTTATATTTATTTAATAAATGAAAGAAATAAGGTATGTTATATGCAGTGTTTTAGGATGTGCATTCTTGCTTTGTGGGAAAGGAAAATTACTGTAAGGACTACAAAGATTACATCAATCTTGACAGTTTTTGGAATAAAGTACCTGCCAAAAAGATCTGCCCACCTACCTGACATATTGTTATTTAAATACTTAAAATTAATTTCCTTTCCTTACTCTTGCAGAACAGTGCCTCAGAGAATAAATCTCTTCTTAAATATAAATGACAACTGTAGAAAATGAGATATTCATTCTCTATAAATGAAGTTCAGGAATTCCTTGAGCCACAAAGATCAGTGCTATAAGTGGAACATGAGGAAATGTGTATGTTCTTTTACAACCACAATAACACAACCTTTTCAATTACATACCTGAAAACTAATGTTAAAACTAAGGACCACTAAACTGTTAACTAGGTGTTTTGGTTCTATTACTACAGGATTTTCAGTGTTGGAGAACATACTAAGATAAAGTTTGGTTCATGCAACACAGAAATTTTGCACTCTGCATATGAATAAAACCTTAAAATCATCTAGTAGACACTCTCCTAACAAAAATAAAACAAAGCAGTGCTATGAATTACTAGAGAAGCAATTATTTAAGGTAATTTCTGTCTGTTAGATGATGAATACCTCAAAAATACATATATTGCAGGATTAAATATGAGAAGTATAATGTTTTAACCCCAAACAGAAGCAAAGTATATCCAGCTGCTAGCTCACTTCCCCATTCTCCAAGGTGGGATGGAGAAGAGAATGGGACAAAAGGTAAACTCCATAAGGTGAGATAAGAACAGTTAACAAGGGAAATAAAATATTAATATTAATAACAATAACACAATAAAAATGTGAGATAAAAAAAAGAGAGGAGGGAAAAAAATCCAAACCCACAAGTGATGCACAATGCTCACCATCTTCTGACCAATGCTCAGCTGATCCCCCAGCAGTGAGGGGCTCCTTATGTTTTAAAGTACAGTTATAACTAAAAGTTGAAAATATCTCTTCTTTTTAGTACAGGACAAAAAGCACTTGGTAAACATTTGGTAAATTTTTGTCTTTGATTAGAAAAAGTTTTTCTTTAAAATCTAATTCTAAGGTATCTCTCAGATATTGAATCACTAAAGGAATGGGGGAAAAAAACATCACCTTCCTTTCAAATAAATACAAATACAAACATTATTAAAACAAAATATTATGGTGCTGATTAACAAAGACATGCTTTTTAGTGAAAATACTTTTTCTCAATGTAGTTAAAAATTTGATGATTATTATTATATAATTAAGAGTAAGACCTTATCACTGTGCTAAACTATAAGTGTCCATTGCTCAATAATTTCCTTGAGATTTGTGGAAGAAGGATAAACTAAAGAAATGTGTCTTGGGTAGACACCTGTCAAACAACAGTCTAGAAACACAGCATCTCTTTTTCTTTATGAAACATTGACAGACAGATGATGATAGACAGGAATTTAATCTTTACCAAGCAGAAAAGCATCATGAAGTTATGGCTTCTAGGAAAAAGTCAATCCATGATATTGTGCTTATCTAAATGCACTCACAGATATATTACAAGTCCGATTACAGGTGGCAACTACAAGTTAATATCAGAGTAAGTGCTTTTGTTTTACTGGTACCATAACTAACCATGCTAAAACAGTGTGGATAGCACTGTGGAGCTTTAATTACTATGAAGGAAATCTATGAAAGAGTTCACAGCTCTTCAGGTTATTCTATTGGTATTATATTTATTTTACTATATTTGTCCAGCTTTCAAGTTTTCATTCAAAAGTTGTTTTCTCACTACAGATGCAGGAGTGATGTATAAAACTGCAATATCTTTATGAAATATGTCACAACTAGGAAAAATAGTTATGGAAATTGTAATCTTAGTTCTCTGAATCACTAAATACAGAAATATAAACATGAAAACTGTAATCTAGTGTATCTGACAGACATACTACATAACATGAACTGATCCTAAAATCCCTTCTCAGACAGGAAGTGTCACATAAGTGAATCCATATCCACGTGTTAAAGCTTGCTGCTTGCCTCACAAACACATGTTTTATACTGCACACCATATTATGCTATCAATATAAACGTGTCACAAAGAAGTTTATTTGCAGAGACAGAGCTTTGGAAGAGAAGGAACATAAGACAAAATCAATACCAAAACAGAATCAATAAAACAAATTAGATCTGCAGTATTGTTCTTCCTATTTCTGTTTATATTTTACTTACCAAGGCCTTAGCATTTTTTTTAAGTTCAAATTAGGTTTTTTCAATTCCTCAAGTGTACTACATGAAGTGTTCCAGAACTCAGATCTAACTGTGCATGGACATGCAAGTCTTTCTTCTTCATTTATGGAAAAAAAAGCAAATAAAGGAAAGAAAATAAATAGTTAACTAGCTACAGCAGATAATCTGGAAGTAATTAATAATCTATAACATTTGGAAAGGTGTCTATCCTACCAAGGATTTACCAAAAGGTGTGACAAAAGGGAGATATTCTGATCTCTTTCCAACATGTTCGTGTTGAAATCACTGTAGCTAATTTGCTTCCATGGGTGTGGTGACTTTGCATTAGTGAAACTAGGAAAAGCCTTGTGTTATGGACTGGGACGAAAGGCTTTTGAATTTAGCGAATAAGTATGCTCAAGTAATGCACTGCAGTTTTTGAAACAGGGGGCACATGGGCTGGGCAGCAACATGCAGTGATGGGTACTGACATTTCAGAACAGCAGCTGTAGAGGGTTTACATGGCAAGGGCTTTTTTCCCAAGGAGGAGAGGAGCTGCAGGAGTGGCCTCTGAGAGAAGATGCCTGATGCCGCCTGCACATGAACAGAAAGATCCCAACAACTCCAAGAAAGACCCATTGCTGCCCAAAACTGGTGCTTCTGCAATAGCATGTTTGAGAATGGGGACATAAAGTTGTGCAACAGCATCTGGGATACTGGAGTGACAATATGTGAGAGGACCCCAAGTCAATGCAGAAGGAGTGGCAGGAGTTGCCCCAGGCACCAGAGCAGAGATTTCTCTGCAGCCTGTGGTGCAGCCCAGGATGAGGCTGCAAATTAAATAAGTAAAAATTAAATCGAAGCATGGATGCACAATGATGACGAAACCGGGGCAGAAATTCATGGTATAGAAGAAACTAAAAATTAGGTACTATTGTGTCATGCAAAAGTTTTCTTATTTCTTTTCTCAAAGAATAATCAGCAGTGGAAACTTAAGGGAGGCATAAGAGCAGGGCATGGAAAGACTAGTCTTTAACCTGAAATGAACAATTAAGCTAATGTTGGTCTTCTGCAAGCAAAAAACAGTGCTAATGTTTCTAAGCACTAGAGTAGTTGACTAAAGAGAATCTCTAAAATTCTCCTTATGAACATGGCACAGGTGAAAACCAGAACTGATGACCAAATGTATCAGAAGTAGGAGGATACTCAAATGTAAAAAAAAAAATAATTAATCCGTACTGATTTCTGGAGTAAGTGCTCTTACAAGCTTATACATGTATGTACCACTAATTGATCCTTTCTAGATGTACTTTCTAGGTACTTATTCTGTGGTGCCGACTTCCCTAGTATCAATGGAAACTCTCCTATTTTGTTTTTAAAATATATATAAGATTTCACTACTAGAAAATCCACTTGGTTTAATGTGCGTGAAGTCCAACTGTCTAGAACAAAATAAATGTGTGCTTTTCTCCTGATGTAATAAACTAACATGAGAGAAAAGAAAGGAATCACCAGAATTTCTGGCATGGCATTGCAGGCTAAAATTAATTCTATCAAAAAACCCTCAAAACTGACAACACATAAATCTCCCACATCTCAGGTCTAAATTAAAATTAGGAATCTAGAGACAGCTCAGCTCAACTTGTATTTTCAGTCTAATCCCTCCCAAAAATGACACAGAGTTTTTAGCTTACTTTTCACAGTCATATTTAGCTTTTAAATGCTTGGTTAATACACTTGAAATAGCCTTTACATGTAGGAGGCATATACTTTAAAGTAGCAATGCGTGTATGAAGCTTGAAAAGTGTTACAGTGTACTGGCTACATGGAGGAGAAAATAAACTCGTTAGATGTCACACCACAGTGGCCTGTTCCCCCCTTCAAGTGATGAGCTTTGAGGACATAAGTTTACCCCTGTAAGAATGATGAGAATTAACTTCACTACAATAAATCAGTATCCAAAGCCAAAGAAATATATGGGTATGAACTTCTCCTACAATCAGCTTGCTCTGCTTACTACCTCCAAAGTTTTTAGCCTGTCTAGCACTAATTTACCACGACGTGATTTTCAGACAGAAATAAGACCTGACTTCTCTTGATTGTTTTCATATTTACTTGGTGTGTGGCTAATTACATCAATATATTTTGTGCACACAGGTGTGCATGTCCCAAAAGGAATGTGCAGTCAGTTTGGAAATCATATTTAAAGTGATTTTTAAATTAAATTCTATCCTGATCTGGTACAAAGAAACATCAAGATGCATTCACATTCAGCAGTTTTACCATCTTTGTTACTCTTTCTTCAGAGCTCTCACTCATATCTCAGAGGCTCAAAATCTACACAACACCATCAGATGTTACAAGAGTTTTCTCCAGGCTTAACAATATGGTTCGTTTCTGTCCCAAGTTCATTTGCAATCTTAATTTCCAAACTGAAGGCACTGGAAAACTGCATAGCTATCAGCAGAGTAATGGCATCTCTCCATCTGCCCTTAAACAGACGGAAAACTATCCTTGAAATGAACCTGTTGCAGGCTTTATACATCTCATCTTTCAAAAGTTTTTCCAATTCATTTACACTACATCTGTCAATGAACAGTTTGTCCACTGCTAGTGCCTGTATCAATATCTAAATGTATCACTAGAAATTGCTTCTCTTTTCTTCAGAGAGTGTGGCTCTGTTTCCATGGGGAAAATAAGTTATTTTAACTGAGACATGACAAATTTATCTCCCTTAAGGGGAAAAAAAAAAGTGTCATATATTTGTTCTTTCTCCTCTTACCACTTGGCTTCCTCATTCACATTTATTTTCTTCCAAAACGAGAATTCTCAACACAGTTAATTTTTTATTTCTATCTTTACATTTTTATGGACGGTTTGCCTACTGTCACTACCATAATATTGCCAAACTACTTTAACCATGAGTTTGTTGGTGTTCCTATTGTTTCCTACTGTAGTGCGGCAGTTACTGCATCATTTATGATTTCCATGCAGCCCAACTTCAGAGAACAATAAAGTGATACAGCCTGATTGTCATTCTCCTCCAAGGCAGCATCAGCCTCTGGAAAGAAATTAGGCAAAAGGAAAGGAAATGTATAATGATAGAATAGGTAAATGACAACTAAAAAATAATATAGAAGCTAATAAATAATTTTAAAGTTCCTAGTAAAAGCCTTGAGTTAAGGAACTGTTTCTTATTGTTGTTGACAGAATATAATATGTGAGATAAATGTGGAAATAGGATTTCAGAAGGTCATCTGACTCCACTGCTTTTTAAAAGATGTTTGGAAATTAAAATTTTCAGCATTTAGATATAAAGCACTCACCCCATTTATCTTCTTCTGTTTATATTCATCACCATCTTAAGCAAAAAATTTAGGAAAGATGTGAGTAAAAATGGTTTTCATCATATACTTTAGGAGTCCTGAATCAAGTCATTCTTTTAGAAAAGGTACTAAGGAAGCCTGAGAGGTTGCTCTTGAACATATTTAAAGAGCAACCGACCAGCAAAGAAATATTTCAGTCCAATTTGAAGAAGGCATGTCATATTTTCATGTCTATCAATATATAAATTCATATTTAAGGAAGAGACCTATTCTGACTCTCTGGATCAGCTATACTTTTGTGAAAGGATATTGCTTTTCAAAATGCTGCTATTCAAAATGCCTTCTTCAGATATCTTGTTGAGATGGAGCACTCCTGCGTGTCAGGGTTTCATAGCAAGTTAGTGTCCTGTAGGGGACACAGTCTCAGGATTATTCAAAGTACAGTCACTCGTAGCTAACCAAAAGGGTATATCAAGCAGAGAGCTATCTTTGAATTCTCATTTTGTTTGATATTTATTCATAACACTCAAGATTATGCTTACCTGTGCAAATTTATGATACTGACTACTTTCCCAATGAAAAAATCCTAAGTAGCACCCCATACAGCCTCTTTTTGTTTAAGAACGTTGAGGTGTGAAAGCATCTGGAGTTTACACTTATTGTTAAAATACCAGCAGAAGAAATTCATTATTCTTTCCTGTCTCAATTCACTTAGCAAAACTCAGTTCCCAATTCTTAAAGTGTTGACATGAAAATAGCACACACCATTCCATTCCTTATGTTGAAATCAGTTTTCAAACACAAAATTATCAGACAAGACAGAAGGAAAATTGATAGGAGGAACTGACCTCCTCCATGACTGGCAAACCTGCATTCCAGTCTATTCCTTTTCTGTGAATTGTTTCAGGGCTAAACTCAATGGATGTTTAGAATAAAAATGTCATAGTAATCTGCAGTGAAGCAATGGGTAATTAAGTATTCTCATTGCCAAAAGATATAACAAAAGCTATCCTGTTCAGCTCTGCACTTAATGTCAGAAGGGGAGTGTACCAAGATGCTGACACAGTAATAAACAATCCTGAATTGTCATGAATGATGCTTGTCTGAAGAGAAAGGAGGAAAACTGCAGCTTAAAAACAAACAAAAAACATCCATACATTTAAAAGATGTCAATATGGTCTTGAAGACTGTTTTGAAAAGGATTGTGGCCGTGAGCTTTGGAGGATTTGATGCATACATAGCAACCAGCTCTTTGACACAAAAATCCTTTCTTAAATAATTTTCTGTAGAAACTGAAAGATAAATGCTAAAGGAACATCAAAGTCCAGCATGTGACGCCTCTTCATTTCTTATAAGCTTTCTGACCTGCTCTTGAATATAAGCACCTAAATTGTTGTTCAAATCCTATAAGCCCCACATAGGAACTACAGCAGGAAGTCTGTTCTTACAGAACATGTAATTTTGCTTTTTTTCTCATCTCTCAGATTGCATAGCTAAAATAAAGCTTCCTAAGAATGAACTTGTTTTCATGAATTTCTAATGCCAATCCAGATATTTTTGTAATTTCTTTTTAGTATGTTTACTTTTTCACAAAAAAGCAATAGTGCAAATAGAAGGGTTTTTTCCTAGCATTCCTTAGAAAAAACAGTTATGTTATATGCATTCTATCAACCATTTGTTGTGCTGCACTTTTTAGCACTTCTCTTTTGTGGACTTATAGGCTAGGCTAGTACTCTTTGTGAAAATTCAGTGAATTTTGTTCTCTTACCTTTAATAAAAAGTAAACCATGTCCCTTTGTATAGAAATTTAGTAAAAGTGACCAAAAATTTTGCACAATGAATAATTGGATACCAGAATATTTTTGAACAGAGAGAACTGGGTGGGTTTTTTTGGGGTTTGTTTTCTGGGGCTTTTGCCCTCTTTGATGTGGTGTTGTTTTTTTTGGGGGGGGGGGGGGGTTTGTTGGTTTGTTTTTGTTTTTTTTTTTTGGTGTGTGGTTTTTTTTTTGTTTTGGTTTGGTTTTTTTTGGTGGTAGTGGTGTGGGGTTTTGTTTGTTTGTTTGTTTTGGTTTTGGTTTTTTTTTTTTTTGTGAAGAAATGCAATTACTTTTACTCTACACTATAAATTACAATAAAAGGCCTGGAGATAGAAAAGGTTTTTACATTGTCCTTATAGACTGTGTTTTAAAAGCTATGACATTTTTTGCTCATTAACTTTCTCATAAAAGTAGAAATAGTTTTTATTTGAACAAATATTTTTATTTGAACAAATAAAATTTGAAATTTTATTTCTGGCTTTAAGTATTGTTCTTCCTATCTGTTTCTGATAGGAAATCTCAAAGTCATTCTCAAAGGTTCTATCCTGTGACCCATTGATCTTAGTTTTCCCTTTTGCCCTGACTTCCATGGATTGGATCCTAATGTTCTCCCTTTGTAGAGACAGAAGGTTACATGACCCACACTTAGAGATCAGCAGAAGAGAAAGCGATCCTAGTTATGTAAAAGGGATTATTTACTCCTGCTGTGGGATTCAGTAGTTGGTAACAGGCTTCTTTCTGTCCTCAGAGCTTTACTGTGCTTTTGCTAGCTCACAAGGTGATAAACTACTTTCCTTTGAAAATCTGTCCCTCAGCCAGCAGTGCCCAAAAACTGTGTGTCTTCCCTGTCTGCCACTCTGGAATGCTGCTTTACAAAGCACGCATTTTCATGGTAAAGTTAATCCCTATAGGCAAGAATAAATTTGTACAGTGGAGGATGCAGCAACAGCCAAAGAGTTCTCTGCACAGAGGGCGAAATCCAGTCAAGAGCTTCATCACATTATCTCCATCTGGAAGTTTGTGAAATATCCTAGTGAAATAATAGACTAATCTCAGTCTTAGGAGAGCAGATGCTGGACAACTACATGGTGTCATAGCCCAATGAGATGAGAAAATCTGTCACTGCAGTTCAGGGAAATCTTTCCCAGGCATTTTGCTTTTTCAAGTCTCTGCCCAATTTTCCTTTAACTTTTCTTATTACTTCCAGTTTTCTTTCAGTTATACAATTTTTCCTCTACCTTTCAGTCTTTCCCACTTCTTTTTCTCTAATCCTTGTCCCAGGGTATCTTCTATTGCCCTAAAAGACCATCTATTATCCTATACAAAAAGGAGGCCTCTTCAGCTTTACTGTGTTGTCCTTACAGTCATCTGATATGCAGAAATATCTAGGGCCATAAATACTTCTCCTAATATTTTTCAAGTGCTAATTAATATACCATATTCTTTATTTCAAGAAGATGTTTGCTTTCTTAGATGCATCACAGCTATACTTAATAGAAAACCTACTGTCTTCCACTTGCACAGGTATTCACTGGCACTTGTTTAATCATCAACAAGTTGCCAAAACTGTTTATGGATGCCTTGTGAGAAGGTTTATAATGTACTTTTTCATATCCAAAGTCAGTATTGTCGCTGACAGCATTTCATTAGCAAGTTCTTCCAAGATGATAATTTGATTTGATTATTTATGAAGGCTGAGAATTTTAGGAAGCCCCTGGTGAGCAGTAGCAGTCCATGGGAATAACAGTGACTGGCAATGAGGGGAGGAGACTGCCCATGAGACAATGCTTGTTATCAAGTCTGTTGGTAATAAACACTGCTAGTAATGCTGAAACAAATACTTCCTGAATAATTTCAATTCCTTGCATCTCTTCTCAGTATTAGTAATGAGTTTCCTGTTTTTATCTCATTAGAATAAAGAGGGGTTTACTTTTCCATTACATTTCACTCAGACTAGTCTGACACATACCAGGAATGCTAATCCTGAAGGACTGAAGAAAACGACTTCTTGGTTGCTCTTGGTGTTTCATGTATTTCAAGCTGTCAGGACAGACAGAGAGACCCTCCATCAAAGTGAGGCCACAAAGATGAGGCTGCAGAATATTTCTTCTGCTGTGGGAAATATTAGTGAGATAGACATCTACCAATTTGGACAAAAAAAAAAAAAATCATCTTGCTGAGAGATGTGAAAGCTAGTAAAAGTTATTAAGATATATCCAACACATATCCGCCTATAGCCTTGAAAGGGAATATCTCATTAACCTTCTTTAAAAATCAGACATCTTGTAATTGATACAATTATAAAATAACTGCAAGTATTAATAAAAAGGGAAATTTTCCGTTAAAGTAAAGGTGTGCCCTGTGGTCAGTCTAAGGACACCACACAGCAGGGGCTACTCCTTTCCTTTCAAACAATGATGGAGGCTTCAGCTTATATGAAAGGTCTTGCTACTAAAATAGCATAACTGTAGTATCCAGTGATATTTTTTCCTTAATCCATACATTTTTATGAATATGTAACTAACATAAAACTTTCAGTATGCACAGCATGCAAAATTACCTATTTTCTGTTAAACTCAAGTTGTCAACAAGAGCATGTCTATTTAAATTGGAAGGAACTATTTATTAAAAAAAAACAAAAA
Organism: Sylvia atricapilla; assembly: GCF_009819655.1. Classification (NCBI taxonomy): domain Eukaryota; kingdom Metazoa; phylum Chordata; class Aves; order Passeriformes; family Sylviidae; genus Sylvia; species Sylvia atricapilla. The sequence continues at coordinate 38,108,289 of NC_089141.1, read as the reverse complement.
AAACAAAAAAAAAACAACAAAACAAAGGTCAGAAATTGCACAAAAGTCATGATTTCCCTCAAGCTCACCTTTCAAATCTGATCTGGATTTTCACAGCCTAGATAAAAGCTTTATAGTCTCCAGTATATAAAAAATGAGAAACACTTGGTGTAATGTTCTTTGAAGCCCACACCAAATGACAACAAGCTTTGCAATATTCATGTTAAAGTTCTGCACAAAGATCACTAGTTCTCTATTTTTTTTCCCTGTTCAGTGTTATCAATAGACCAGAAAGCTTAATGATAAGCAGAATATCTATATCTATGTCACCTGCTGTTTGTGTATTGATTTAAAACAAAATTTTAGACAAAACCTATTTTCATAATCTAATTCTCAACTGACAAAAGCAGATGAGATATACTGATTACAACTGCAAGACAATGCCTACTTTAGAAGTACAACTTCACTTACTTATATGGGATGCCAATTCCTAAATAAGTGATTAGAGAAGCAGAATGCAGGCAATTTGTACAAAATCGGGAAAAACTGCTTTGTTTATAGCAAGTGTCTCAAAAAGGACCTGAAGTATATTTTCTGATAATGACTAAGTATTACCAGCCCTATACTACCCGTTTTGTGGTTTTGTTTTGTTTTAAGGGTTAGGTAATATTACTGCGATTTTTTTCCTTTCCAAGCTCGAAGTTGGATTTTTATTCCTTTCTGTGTCTCCCTTTTTAATAAAGGAATCAAGTGACTGTTATACCATGCATCATGTCTCAAAAATGAAAACATCCATTACTAATCCACAGTACAATCATAGAACCATTGAGTATTTTAGGTTGGAAAAGCCTGTAAGGTGTAACTCTTAAATAAGGACCACCTTATTCACTGTTAAGCTGTACCCCCAAGTGCCACATATAAACATTTTTAGAACAATTTCAGGGATGCTGACTTAACCCACCTCCTTGGGAAACCTATTCCAGTGCCTGACAGTGAAGAATTTTTTTCCTAACATCCAATCTAAACTTTCCCTGGCACAGCTTGAGGCTGTTTCCTCCTGTCCTGTCACTTGGGAGAAGGGATGAGCCCCACCTGGCTACCTCTCCTTTCAGGCAGCTGTAGAGAGCAGTAAGGTCCCCCTGAGCCTCCTTTTCTCCAGGATAAACACCCCCAGCTCCCTCAGCTGCTCCTCACAGCACTTGTGCTCCAGACCCTTCCCCAGTTCCACTGCTCTTCTCTGGACACGCTCCAGCCCCTCAATGTCTTTCTTGCAGGGAGGGGCCCAGAACTGACCCCAGGATTTAAGATGCAGATTCACCACTGCTGAGTACAAGAGCAAATCTGTGGCTCACAATTTTAGCAAGCAGATACTAATGCTTGTATCCTTATCTCATGTTGTTTCTCATTCTTAAAGGGTGGCAGATGGACAACTACTCCACACCTTTTTTTTTCCAAAATTCTCCACAAACTTCTTAAATAATCATTGTTACTGAAAACATGGCAACAGTTAGGTTTTTGTGAGGCTGAAGGGACTTATCCCTTTCATCCATTCCTCCAGTGTGTCTGTCTTGTTTTATTGTCAACTTTCGATCTCAATAATAAAATGATCCTATTATTCTTCTTATTATCTTCTTATTCTGACTTACACTTATTTTATTCAGTACTGCTAAATGTGCTAGCAATATGAATATAGACAGTTATTCCCTTCCAGAGGAAAAAAAATCTGATAAATTTAACCCCTCCAATAGCTATCTTTGTAGCAAAATAATCTTCTGGAGTAGGAACATATACAAGAGGGTTGGATAAAAAGTAATTTCAACAAACACTGATTTTCCTCTCTCCTCCTTGGTATATTAAGTCTAGTTGTCTAGAACATCAGACATTTTGGCTATTAAAATGTCTTGCTTCCTGATTCCTGTCTTTTCCTAATGAACTGTCAAGTCATCTGTTCTGCCCATGGTCATGATTTACTAACCATATCTGATAGTGATATTTTATGACATGCATTTGTCTAATTTGGATGCCATCTCCATGTAGCAATTTTACCAGGGTGAACCTTATGCTATTGGTAGACCAGCAATGATTTTAATAATATCAAATCAGCTTCTGAAATCTGAAAAATCAGCATTTCATTTAAACAAACAAAAAAACCCAAACCTTTTCCTGTAACCACACAGAAGAATATTCAAGGCTGAATTTTCTTCCAAAAAAAAATCTATGCTGTCCCATTGCATAAATTTCCAGAGAAGAAAGTCAATATCAAGGAATCAGATGTCTATTAGAACTGTAAGAACACAGCTGAAATATTTTGACTCTTCTACAGTAATCTTAGTTGTAAACAGCAAGTTTACAGAGTTCTCACATTAAAACCACATTTTTAATATTCTTTTCTGTACTAGAGCAGGTTATAATTAAAAGTATGATTTGATAATAAAATCTGTCCTTAAAATCTTTCAAATAAATTAAAATGGCTTTTTTCACTCCTGACATGTAAGATTGGATATTGAGATAAGATTTGAATACTTTATAGTAGTCTTGTTAGAATTATAAGCCTACTTCTCTAGACTTTATTTGTATTTTAAAAATCTTTGGCCAATACCACAGTTAAATGCATGAAGGAGACACACAACAGTTCTTTGTCATACATGGTGTATGAACCAGAGACAATAAATACGTGTGTGTGTGTGTGTGTGTGTGTGTGTTGTGTGTGTTTTGACATTCACAAGTGTGTGTGTGAGAGAGAAAAAGAGAAAATCCTTCTTCATTGTGGTGAAATGCAGAAGAGTCATGGCAAGCTGGCAACAGCATGCATTCAGATGTTCTAAGCTTACACTTCTTACACAAAACAGATCAATGCACTGGGAGCATAATATTTCACAGATGGCTTTATTTAAAACTTTTAAAATAGGTTGATTGGTTAATCAAATGGTATTGCCAACAAAAAGAAAAGTCTTTTTTGGATATGACATATTTATCTTTCTAGCATGCTGAGTTCCTCAAAAATGAAGATGACTCTTAAATATTATGCTAATAGTATTTTTTCCTTTAGTTTTGAAAATATTTTACATGGAATCAACCCTGAATATGGAAGATAAATTGAATTAATATCTATCCTCACACTGATGACATAGCAAAAAGCTATTACATCTGCCAACAGAAGTTTTTCTCTTACAGTTAAATATATGATGATAAAGGGCTTAAAGATGTTAGCAGTTCCTAGTCTCAGCACTTTGATCAACATGAAGATAGTCTCACCATGCTTCCACAGTGTTATAAAAACCTGCAAATGACCAGCACCTATAGCAAAATAATTTCTACAAAGTAAATATAAACAGAATCTGCTGCTCAGAATACTTTAGCCTTATAGCTGGAATTTGAAAGGCATATTCTAAGCAAAACTGCAGCTGAGATAGCATTTTTAAGAGGCTTGTGGGAAATTAGAGGTCTATCAATGACATGCATCATCACTTCAAATGAACTGTGGAATCCCATAAAATAAGTGTTCAGATTCCATATACTTGGAAGTGAGCACAAAAAAGGTTTAATTTCTCCTGATTTCATGCAATGGTTTTTTCACTATGATATCATTTTTGGCACTTCTGAAATTGAAAAACTAAGTAAATAGGCTAAACCTTAAAATAGATTGGTAGGAGGGGAACATGGCTTAGGAGGACTGAGGATTTGTGCCTGACATATTACTTGAATAATGAAGTTCTATTTCCATGGTAGAAGTACCGTCACACTTTGTCAAGCTTAGCCAAGATGCAGAACCTATGCAAATGTATAAGAAAGGATGCAGGGCAAAATCAAAGAGCTCTGATCAATGTCCTCTTGTAGGGGTGTTTTAGCAAATTACTGCACCAAAGCCAATGTCCTGCCTAATGCCAGAAGCTTTCAGCTTTTTAACAGAGAACTCCATATTCTAGTCTAGCCAAACCACACAAACCCCATCTTTTCATTAGCCTTTTAAATTATTGCTTCAGAATGTGAACTAAAAATGCTAGAACATATTTCCTTTTCATCACCTCCTCCACAGGGGCAGTAAACTTTGCTTCAAAAAAGGCAGGGAGAGCTGGAGATAGATGTGTTGCATCAGCCTAGCAAGATTCACTAGAGGACATGCATCAAAGCTCAAAGCATTCAGTATTACAAGGGTGTCCAGCACTGATAAGGAGAAAAAAAGGAAATAATTTTTTAATCTGCTTAGCAAAGATGGAAAAAAATATACACTGTTTTCTGGATGACAAAGATGCAGACCAATGTGCTAGTACATATGAAAAAAAGCTCAAACCAAAAGTCTCTTTGGAGTCTGAGAAATGATTGCATTTTACTTTCATGAAAGACATTTTCCATAGAAAACATTTTGTTCTTATAGGTAGTGTCTACTCTGGCACCACTCCCGAAATGTGCATATTAATGTACATATTAGTACATATTAATGTACTAAGTCTTCAATAATTTAATGTTGAAAACCATTTGAATGATCTGTTAATTTAGGCATTCATCATGTAATTTTCCCTAATATTGATGTAATTCTGAGGATACTGAACTATAACAATTTCTGCGTATTTCATAAACACTTATTTCTTTCCTACTAAGTTCATCCTGCTGCAAGTTAGTTATAATTTCTAGATTACTGCTTTTCCTCATAAAAAGGGAATATAATTATTTTCTTCTTTTATTATTCTTACAGAGAAATATGTAGACTGAACACTTTTGCCAAAAAAATCTTACATAAGAAGCTTCAGAATAAATCCTGGCTGCATTGAAATGAAGTGTATGACCTAGAAGTGTTCCTTAACTTTTGGGATATATGTTTGTCATTGAATCTAGCAGATAATCAAACACCTTATAAACCTCTCTCTTCAAGCAGTAAGCTTTTTCTGAATGTTTAGTGCCTTCATAAGAAACAGGACTAGCACATTTTGTCAAAATTACAGCAACTCGAATAATATTTATTGATAATACCAGAACATCGTAATTATATGGTATTATCTTGAAACTACCCTTTTACAGAAGATTGAGATGATATTATTGTCATTAATGTGAAATATTCTGGTATAAACAACATATAGAAACACTAGAATGATTAAAGTACATGCTTCAATACACACATGAAGTATAAACAGAGATTCAAAACGAAGTTATTAATTCAATGCACTAAGAAAAATGCATAATTTCAGACATCAGTATGGAAACTGTTGAAAAAAAAAAGTAATGAGTTTTTCAGTACAGTTAACTAATTGAAAAAAACTGGTTTTGCATTGAGCGTCCTTTATGGTGGTGGTTCTCCACAACCTGTTGTGATAAACATACTTTTTGGTCTAATAGAGACTTTTATTCTTTAGCTTTGGAATACCATGTGTATTTTAAATGCTTTTCATAAGTTTTATGAATGCCACACATTTCTTTCAAAAATCTTTAAAAGTGGTTGCTTTCTAAGGTGAAGTGACTGAAATTAAAAAACTTTGGGAAACATTTTAACCCAGAAAGGATTGACTAAATGTATAACTAGAGAAGATGTTGTCTGGGAAATAACTAAATTGGAAAAAACTATCTTTTGTGTCTAGAAATGTTGCATTTAGCACTAGAACTGAAATCCTGCCTGATGCCTCATCCCACAGCCATTTAGAGGTCTGGATCAACATGAGCATTCTCATCTGGGGATTCTTTTTACTCTCTCAATGGTTAGACTAAATCTTTTTCAAGTCAGAACACAGAAGCTTTAGGAAAGTAATTTACAAAAAAAGTGGCATTTAGGAAAATTTAGGAAAAAATGACAGCTCACTATCAAGAATAGAGAATAATATCACTATTAGAGCACTCAGGGGAATAAAGAAACAGAAACTAAAGACATTGCATTGTCACACCTTTCACCAAGAGAGTTGATTCAGAGCACACCCGTACAGCCTTGTACATGTACATCAGGTTACTGATAGCTTCAGTAACCTTGATTGTTTCTTTGTTCTAATCAAAACTAGCCATCCTTATTCAACTCTGACTGTAGAGAAGGGCTAATATGAAAATCAGTATATCTTATGAAACAACAAACAAAACTTTTTACATCACAGTATTTGAATTATATTTCTTGGTCCTCCAATTTTCTCAATATTCTTCCATAGAAATTCATAAAAGGGCAGAGTAAATTTGGTCAGTTTTAAGACTAGGAATTGGCTGCATTTCTGAGAGAGGATCTTTGTCATAATGTTAAATGGAATGTGTCATTCAAGTATCTTGAACCCCATGCTCAGAATTATTACAGAAAAGGTTTCAAATAGCATAAATTGCAATAGTTCTGTGAATAAGTAATCTGTTGATATAATAATCTTCTTTTCTCTTTTAACACCTAAAAGACAATTGTAACATGTAAAATGGGTTTTTATTATTGACAGTTAAGATTCAATACAAATATTTAATATTTTAAACATACATCTGCTGCACCAAATGCAGCATTTCAAATTTCATAAGTTGAGGGGTATTCATGCTTTCTGAATTCATTTTGTCTGCATCAGATTATTTAAAGGCTTTATTAGGTACCTTTTTTAAGAATATTTTTCGTCTTGTTAGAACTGCTTTATTACCCATCTGTTCTTTCAATAGCTCTTAAGAAAGCAATTTCAATTTAATTTCCATTATCAGTTAACTAATTATATCTTTTGTGTAGAAAGCATGATGTGTGAGAGTAAAAAGGAATTCTATTAGAATACCCCAATATTATGGGGAAGCTTATGTAGCTATCGTTTTCCTGCCTAAACTTTACTGGCCAGATTTTCAAATATGATCTTTTGTTCACACTTCTCTTATTGGAAAGACTTGCCATTCCTTAATGGTTAAGAACAATTGCATTTCGTTTTTTGTTTTTGGTTTTTGTTTTTTTTTTTTTTTTCATTTGAGACATTGTTAAATATTTCCTTTTCTCTAAGTAAGTGTCTTTGTAAGCTCTTCCTTTACTGAACAGAAATATCCACTCATACACAGAAATTCCACACAAGGTTTTAACAGTATCTGACAACATGGCATTAATGTTTCATCATTTCATCATTACTACTGAAAATATTTTTCTTAATACATAAAATCATGTAATTCACTGCCAGTCAGTGGGCACAGATAATTTCCTCTTTATCTCCCAAGAGCTGAGATCTGAATTTAGAAGATCACAGGAAGGACATCTGTTGGAGTAAGTCCAGAGATGAACCACCAGGATGTTTAGGGGATGGAGCACCTCTCCTATTAGGGAAGGCTGAGAGAGTTGGCTTTTTTCAACCCAGAAAAGAGGCAGCTTCAGGGCGACCTAATTGCTGCCTTCCAGTACCTGAAGGGAACTCCAAGAACACTCTTTACATGAGTATGTAGTGACAGGACAAGGGTAAATGGTTTTAAAATGAAAATAGATTTCAAACAACAGAACATGAAAAAAAATGAACAATTCCATTATCACCTCATCAGTAAGAATTTAGAGAAATGAATCTTATTATTGAAATGAATTCTTTACAGAATCTCTGGCATACGAAAATATACGATTAAACATGTACAAGCTCTCATTAAGTAATAAATTTACTATGTTGTGTACTCTTTAGATTTTTTGTACTCAAGGAATTGGCTGGTTCAGAAGATTTTCAGTAATTTGTTCCATTTGCAATGAACAGATAAGTACAGAATGCTCACTTCTAACTTTAAAATAAGACTGACATATGGATGTCAATTGACACACCTCCTCATCTGCTGCAAGTCAAACTTTTCCAAAAATGGGATAAGACAGCGGGAAGCAAGAACAGTATAGTTTCTTAAAAGGTTGCAAAATTATTCCTTAGTTTAAATCATAAAAGTATTATTTTGCACTAGTTATTTGTCTCAAAAGGCTGCAATGACTAAAACAAAGATAAAAGTAAAAATGGGCAAAAAGCTGTTTCACGTCAAAATCCTGATAACACACTTCATAGCAACTACAAACACATGAGTTCTGAGTTGTAATTGAACAATGTATTTTCAACCAGATTAAATATTTAATTTTTGAACTTTTCTACCACATTTGTTTTCTTTATGTAGCTTTAAAGTAAAAATAATCATCAAACAAAATGCTTCTAAAACATTGACAATTAAACATTCAGGAATGCTTTTAGGAGCCTATAAGTTTTACATCAAACAAATTATATTTTTTTAAAAGAATACAGACTGAAAATTATAAAAGTCCCAAAAAGCAAAAATTCTCCAAAGATTTAGAATAATTTGCTTTACAGGTAAAATCACTTTTTTTAACAAAAAGAATGCAAACAACATTACTTCAGGAGGCCTGCTGAAATCCGTATAAAGTACACTGATAAATTCAGGTTAAACATTAAAAATTATGAACAGGCAGAAAAAATATCCAAAGTCAGTAGTGTATGAGTGTTTTAATGCAAGATTTACCCTAATGAAATAGGGGATTAAGTCTTAAAAAGCAAAACAAACCAACTTCAATTATTTAAATGCAAAGATACATGTTTTTATATAAAATGACACTCTACTAACTCTTACATTTGTAGAAAGCATACTAACTTGAAAGCTATAGTGTCTCAGGATTAAAACCAAACAGAGACCATGTACAAAGATAAACAGGTTAATAAGCAATACTAATTTTTTAGAAAATATGTATTCTTCTGCTGCACCATAATTTATTATCATCCTGAAGAAGAAAAGACTATATTGTCTAGTCACAGCTCTCAAGAACATCAGAAAATTCATCAAGGGGACTTAAAATTGTTGAAAGGAGACTGCATGCTAATTCAGCTGAGGGATTCTTTAGATAATTCAGCCCCATATTGCAAAAAGTCTGTACAAAAAATCACTTAGACCTGGCGTGATTCCTAAGGCAATCTGGGTTTTATTTGTGCTGTTCCACAACTGTTCTTATTGCAATCATTTGGTTTCGATCGTCATAGATCATTTCTCATCCTTAAGTAGGTTCATTTTCATTCCTGGTACATTAAGTACTGTTTCACCCTCAATCTGAATTGCTGTTTAATAAGATAAATAATCATAAGAAGTAATTACCCAACATTTTAGCTGGGTTTTAGCTGTTGCAGTGAGGCAGCAAGATTATCAGGAATATTGCATATGTATTTCTATTTCTTTGCCTCCTGTCTTACATGATAAATAGTTTAAAATTGTCTAAACTTGGACAAAGGGACAGAAAATTGCAAAATTTCTTATATAGTCTAAATTTAATATCTCACTTTTCCTCAGGAAACCTATTCAGTATTTCTTTTTAAATTGTCTAATCTTTTTATTATTATCTATTTACTAATAATATCTATCTACCTCGTGTTAAGAGCAAAAAATTATGGTCAAAATATCAAAAGTCTTGAGTTACTCCCTAGAATATGTTACCCTGCCCCTATAACGCATCAGTTTCACCTACATAATTACTGACAAGAATTTGTTCAATCTTTTGCTATCCCTGTCACTGGTAAGAAAAACTTTGCAATTGCATTGTGCATTTTACTCAATCTGCAATTAGATATTGTTCTCTATTGGACTATCTGGATCTTTATCTCTGGAAACTGAGCTGCAACTTCTTGGGTCGTTCACTTTGCATACTGAAAAAATGATAGCAAGTTATCTGCTTTTTATGTTTTAGAAGGTATTCATATTGTAAAAATAGTGGTTACATGACTGCTATAGCTTTTTAAAGTTTAGAAGGTTTTTTATATTCCATTTGAATTCTATATTCTTCAAGGTAGACCGTCTTAAGTCAGTCAATCTGTTTTCACAAATAAATTCACTAACCTCTGTTTGTTCTCACTGCTGATCTTTGGACTTGCCAGTAGCCGCACATATTTCTAAATCAGTCATACACAAAGTGTTAGGTATTTTTTTCAACTGGGAGCTACTATTGTATAGCTTAGTTAAAAAATATTCTGTTTTCTGTATGTTTGCCCTGTCCAAAACTTTCTGGTTGTACATCTAAGGGTATTCCTGTTTGGGCAGCAACATGACTTTTACATTTCATTTTTACCTTGTGTTCTCATGAACACTTTCTTGGCATCTCCTACCAGTGCAGTTTGTTCTTATGTAAGATAGTATTTTCAGGTTATACATGTTGGTTTACATCTTTTTCTGCCCTGCATGATTGCTTCAGTTTGTCATGATAATTTCAAAATCTGAACCTTCCAATATGCTTCACTCTCAGTGAGGTAGCTGTGATCTGCAATTTATTATGAAGTTTTCTATTCCATCACGCACTGGGTTTGCATGGTCAAGTAGTGGGGGGCTACAGGGAATAGTTTTTGTGAGAAGCTGCCAGAAGCTTCCTCCATGTCCAGCAGAGCCAATCCCTGGATGTACTGCTGGTCAAGGCTGGCCCAATTAGAAATGGCAGTAAAGCCCCTGTGATAACAGATTTAAGAAGGGAAAATTATTGCACAGATGTAATTGTGGCAAGAAAGGATTGGTGTGAGAACATGTGAGAGGAATAACTCTGCAGACACCAAGGTTAGTGGAGGAGAGGGAAGAGGTGATCCAGGCACCAGAACAGAGATGGAGAGAGAAGTCCACTCTGGAGCAGCCTTTCCTTGAAGGACTACAGCGTGTGGTGACTACAACGAGTCACCCACACTGCAGCACTTTGGGGATGGCTCACATTGGAGTTCATGGAGAGCTAACTCCCATGGGAGGGACTCCATGCTGCAGCAGGATTCTTCTCCAGGAACAGCACGAGAAAACCTCAGGTGATGAATTGACCCATTCCCTGTCTCCTTGCACCACTGGGAGAGAAGGTAGATGTGGGAACTAGGGAGGGGTGGGGGGAATGCATTTTTTAAAGTCTTTAATTCTTATTACCCTGCTTTGATACTGTAGTAATAAATTCAATCAATATTTCTAATTTGAGCCTGTTTTGCCTGCAATGGTACTTGATGAGTTGTCTGTCCCAGTCCTTAAATCATGAACCCTTTGTTGTGTTTTCTCTCCTCTGTCCATCTGCTGAGGGGAATGAGAGAGCAGCTTTGGTGGGTGCCTGGTATCCAGCCAGGGTCAACTCACTACACATAAATAAATTTTTACTGAAAGTAGCAACTAGAAATAGGCCTAGGATAAACATGTTAGAGTTTAACAATAAAGGCTCAGTTCACTCTTCCTACCTAATTAATAACTGCTGGCAGGTTATTCCTAATTCCTAGAATCTAGATTTCTAGCTACTTTTACATTTACCACCTAGTCCTATCTAGATCTTTTTTAGATTCCTTATAAAGTCCATGCCAAAGCAGAAGATCAAAATCAGTACTATAGACTCCCTCTCTATCCACTTAACTATGCTGTGTAAAGAGTATAAAATCCACAGCTGGATTTGTATGACAAAATTTATTCTTACTGATCCCACTGGCAGCCATTCATCGCCTTCTTACCTGTCAGGGGCTTAAAATAATAAAAGTATTTATTCCAGAGTATTTTCTTGTCATGAAGATTCACTTTTTCTAATTTCATTCTTCATACAATGCTGCCTTTATTCCAAAGATTTTACAGCCTGGGTAAAATAAGTCTAGGGGGTTCTTTACTTTAAATATATTGACAAATAAAGTATTACTTAGTCCTCAGTCTATTGGACCATTTGAAAATTGAGGCTATTCAAGAATTGTATTTGTGACAGAATTAGGCATAAGGTTCTTTTTTTCATACTGAAATCTCATTAAAAGGTATGAAAGTAAAGATTAGTGTTCAATTCTCAGTGGGGGAAAGAGTCAGTAGTGGCATTCCCCAGAGCTGAAAATGCCTAGCAGGTTCAAATAGCAATTAGAAAAAATAATGGACAACATCTCCAGCAATAGATACTAAAATGTTTGTTTAGACATGTATGCTTTATTATCTTTAAAGCAGTGACTATGGATGCTGAAGTAGGAAAAAAAAAAGGATTATAGAAGTTACCTAGGACTAAAAAGTAGTCCACAAATTGGACAGGCTTCTGAGCTTTTCCCAGAGAGTAATTTCTGTTATTAATACAGACGGGATCTGAATCAGCAAATAATTTCCATATTTTTAAGATAGATTTTTTTCCACACATTATTTAAAAAACAAAACAACAGCAATGAAATAAATGTTAGTAGCATAACATGATGGTCTCATTATCACTCAGGAAAAAGCTCTTGGGGCCAAGATCCATCACTGAAGATATTTGCTCCGTATTCAGAAGTCTAAAGGGAAAACAAATCTTGGGTAATAGAAACTGTGAGAAGAACACAACCAAGAACATCACAAAGCTATTATAGAAACCCACTGTTTTCCCACACCTGATATTAATTTTGTGAATGGATTCTTTACCCAAAAAGAATATGCTATATTTGGTACTATTCATATTAACATAATGTCCCATAATACTGTCACAACATTTGAAAAACTCTCCATGATTAAAGACCAGTGTTAGTAAGAAACCATGAGGCTGTTGCACCGTGGAAATCCTAAATTTCAGAATACCTTGTGTTCTTGACATATTGCTGGAGGAAAGAGCCCTCTGAAGTAGTAACAACAACAACAAAAACAAATAAGAAGTTTATTTTTTTACTGTTTATGTGCTTTTCAGCACAAGTATACAACATTTTTCCCCTGATTTCTGAATGTCTAGCAAGGCTTCAGACGTGCCTGAAAGGCAGTTGGCGTGTGTGCAAGTTAGACAAAGTGGGAGGTAATAGAGATTGGCAGAGGGAATTGTCTGAGGTTTTGGATAAATCTGCAAAAGCTACCTCAATTATTAGAGTTTGTTAGCTTCTTAGCAAAATGGTTCACTACTGGTGGTCCTAAGTAGATCAAATACTGTTACTGACCTTTCAGACTGTACCATGGAAAGGAGCATTTTTCAGCTGATGCAGACCATTGGATTAAAGTCTACCATCCTAGACAAAACTCCCCACAGAGGAATACTCTGGTTTAGTGAGGAGTATCCAGAAATTACATTTCTGCAGGAGGCATTAAAATGAAAGAGACTCTTGATCATTTTGCAATCCTCAAAAATTTTGTCTGGATGTTGAATTTCATCTCAATACTCTAGGAATAGGGTAAAAGCTAGCCTGTCATTTCTTCTAAGTACTGCTAACAAGTAATCTGTACATTCCCACATGAAGCTGTTTTGAGAATGAGAAGTTCCTTAATACTACAATCTATTAGGAGGGTGAAAAATAAGTGCACCTGTAATAACAAGAGATTTTTCCCATGAGAATCAGTAAAGAAAATATGTAAACAGTCCTAGAATAGATAGATTTGATGGACAAGTAAAATTCCTTTAACTAACCAATAGAATAATTAACAAGAAAGCTATTAACCAATTAAAAGTTGTTCTCAAGGTTTGTAAAAGGCAGGATGAGGCCATAATAAAGAGTCTTCTGAAGATTTTACTGTGTCACTGTGTGTTGTGTTCACCCTAACCATGACACAATACCTAGTTTCCTACAAATTCAAATTGCACTTCCTCCCCGTAGTCTGGACCAGCTGTGTGTCAGCTATATGTGAAGTTAAGAGGCATCACCCTCTTGGAGGTCTGTATCTCAACAGGAAGCTGATTTAGAGTCCTGAAGAGTGTGCAGCTTCTAAAAACACCTCCCAAATCAAGCTAGATTAAATAGCATCTTCTACAGAACTAAAAATTGACACCTCTGGAGTTCAAAGGTTTAGATATCCAACTGTGATTCACAAGAGCTAGTTCAAGTGTGTTTTCCCAAATACCATTCTAGGAAGCATAGCAGGTTTTTTTTAGTACTTTTAACCACTCCAGTGGTACCCTCTCCAGTTCTATTATTACATGTCTGGTGAGAGACAGAAAAGTACTCTAATAAAGAATGGAAGTTCAACTTATTTTTTTTTTCCTTTCAACTGTTTCTGGGGGAAAAAAAAATCCTGAACCATAAAATTTGATGCTGATATGTATTAAACTTAAAAAAAAGCATTGTGTATAAAAAACAGCAGAGTCTTCACATTTTGGCCTATATTGAGGAATTCAGCTTAATGAGCTGCACTTTATGCTACCTAAGGACGTAGTTAATCAGTGGCTCAGTTCAAGAACATGAAAAGTGCACAGAACATCTCTGGCCATGCTGGACTCTGAGGTAGAAGTAGAACACCTTTTTCAGAGTAGTATTCATTTCAAGTAATCTTCCCACTCTACCTGCATCCTCCCAGTCTCAGATGGAATCATACAAAACCTGAGCTTCTTTGAGTATCCTTCCTTGGGATAAGAAAAGTTATGGATGAGAAATATTAGCAAGTTTTTTCCTAACTTAGTTCTTACCCGAAAAGCTCAATGAGATAATTTATTCTGTTTAATGGTACTAGAATGGCCTTTAAAAATGCATTTCCTTGATTATTTTTATGTTCAATTAAGAAAAAAATCAAATTTGTTCCATTAGACACTCTGGTATGTATCCTGCTTGATGCAAACACATAGGGAATCCTTTTACATTTGTCATTTACAGAGCTATTTTCAACATGCTTATGTTCTCTGCTGTTCATATCCAATTTTACCTCATGTTCCAAATAAGAAAAAAAAAATAGAATATATTTCATGCTTATACTGAAACTAAGTATTTGCACAAAAGAAGGCAGCAAATATTTTAAAGTTCAGTGATTCTATTGAGATAACAGTAAGTGTCACAAATACACAGTGTTTCTAACACAATCAGAAAATACCAAACAATAAAAAGTACTTTGGACAGTATCCTACATGAAAAGTTTTTTGCCTTAAATCCATGGTAATTTTCATCTGCCATTCTCATTCTTTTTTCAGCTGACTGAGCCTTTAAACTCTTTTAAACATGGAATTTAAATACAGTTTTTATTTTATGTATATTTATTAAATATTGTATGCATATAAAAGTATATTAATATATATTTTAAAATACATATTTTATATTAAATATATAAAATCATAAGCTCAGCATCTTAAAAATAGGAATTACCTTTCATTTACATTTCTTTTCACATTTCTGAGATTTCATTTCTTTCAGTTAAGATTATCTTGTTAGAAAGTAGTCAGGATGAAGGGTAACATGTCCGGTGTAAAAATTTTTACCTAATTACCTAATATCTGAACTCAAGAGAAAGGATAACATTTTCTGCCACTCTTTTGTGTAATTCATCTCAGCCTGTGAGGGATTAAGAGGCAAGGAGTTTCATGTCTTAAATTTTCAATCTCTTTCTCTGATTAACAGCTGACAATGCAGTTTTCACATGTCTATTTTCATCTCATGATCAAAGCTGCATGGCTAGAAGTTAAGATAAATTCATCTCTACACACATAATTATGAGACTAATTCCTTAATAATCAAAAAGAAGAAAAAAAGGACAGTTTACAGTTATACTAAGGCCCTTGTCTAAGTTTTCTGGAAACTGTACAGCCTCCCAATATTATTCCAGCTGAACTTACAGAGAAAGCTCACACCAGTTTTACTAGGCACTGTTTAAACACACACATTCATGTTCCAAAGAGTTTAATTGAAAACAAGGAAATTGAACAGCAAAAAGATTGGAGACCAACAAATTAAGCTCAAGCAGTTCTTGAAGACAATTTACTTCTGTCCTGTGGAAGTAGCTACCAATATACGTTTTTCCTTTCTAAACCCTTTATTTTTCCCACTTGTAAATGACAGAGCCATGTACATGTACACACTGTGATGGTTTTATAATAGTTGCTCATCCACTTGAATGAAAACACTAACACTAACTGCCTAGAAGGAACAGCAAGAAACCTCTTATAAAAGCCAACTGTGAATCCTGTGCACTCAGCCAACGGTTAGTGTTTAGCAGCAACAATTTCCTTCCAGTTACATGCAGAGCTTTGGTGAACTTACCTTATTTCCACACCATTAACTTACAAACATTTTTTTTTCTTCCCACTGTCACTCACCATGACCTCTTTTGTGTTTTTCTGTCAAATCAAATAGCTTCTCCAGCAGTCTCGCTCTGTCTGTCTCCCAGCAAATCCAGACCTTGTTTCTTCTAAACTGCTTTTCTCTCATCTGTATCTGTTTTTCTGAGTAGTTGGGGCAATACCTTGCAAGTTGCTTATCATCATTATTCTATGTTTATCCAAAAAGTCTCAAGTGTCCCGTAATCCCAGGTGTGGTAGGCAGAGGCAATTTGACTGGGTTACTTAAAGGAGCAAGGCACAATGCTTCACTTGCCCAGGCAGCAATATTTTTGTGCTAAACACCAAGCAGTTCATGCTTGGCAGTGCTCTGAAGCATGGGACTTTATCTTCTGTAAATAGGATTAGCAAATGAAAATATGTATTCTAGTTTCACGAGCAGGATTATCAGCAAACCAGTACATTTCTGTGATGTTCCTTTTAGCTCTATTTTCTGATGAGCACTAATACAGCTTTTGTTAATCTCTTCTCTGAAAAAATGCACATATTTGAACATATTCTACATGGTAGACTGCAGGTTTAGGCTCTCAGGTTTTAGATTATCTCTTTAGTAAAAATAATAGAAATCTGAGTCATACATTTTCCTGTTAGAGAAGGAAAAGGTTGTGTCATAGAGTCGCTACAAATAACAGAGTAACTTTATGCTGAAAATATATAGCCACTCACTACACCATTTCAAATACTGTGTTCTTTTAGTTTTAAGGTATCCATTTTATATAAACATGTTTCAAAATAAAAAGAAATGCTGCTGCAAACGTTTTTCTTTATGACCCTCTGACAAGTAGGTATTGATAGTTAAAATTTTTGATAAGTCCCTGAAAATGGGACTTATGAAAAATAAATCATCTGCTCAAAATTAATTCAGTGCTGTTTCAGGGACACTGAATTTGTCACCTGACACTTCATGGTATGTCTCTGAAACAAGTTATGCTGGTTCAGGCTGGGGTAGAGTTACTTTCGCTGTGGCTAGTATGGGGCTCTGTTTTGGATTTGCCATGAACACAGAGTTGATAATATAGAAGTGGTTTTGTTGTTGCTGAGCAGAGCTTACACAGAGCCAAGGCTTCTCCTGCTTTCATGCTGCCACGCTGGTGAGGAAGTTGGGGTTCCATGTGAGACTAAGGAGACACAGATGGGGCAGGTGACCCAAACCAACCAAAGGGATGTTCCAGACCATAAGGCATCATGATCAGTACATAAGGCAGGAGGGAGGTTAAGGAAGGAAGGGGAAACATTTGGAGTGATGGTGTTTGTTTTCTCAAGCTGTTGTTATACATGGTAGGACCCTGCTGTCCTGGAGATGGCTGAATACCTGCCTGCCCATGAGAAGCAGTGAATTAATTCCTTGGTCTTTTGTTTGTCTGTGTGGCCTTTGCTTTCCCCATTAAATTTCTTTATCTCAATTCAAGTGTTTTCTACCTTTTACTCTTTTTATTTTCTCCCTAAACCTACTGTGGGAGAGTGAGTAAGAAGCTGCATGGGGCTTGGTTTCTGACTTGGGTAAACCACGACACAGGCTCATGAAAATTTATCATGTTGTCCTATACGAAAACTGCATAAGAAAGACTTCCATAAACTATTTCCATATTTACTATAAGGTCATCCTCATTACATATTTCTTAGTTCTATTTGCAATTTAAAATGTGATGTAATACACTTGTGCACAAAAAACTCCTAAATTCCTGAACTTTCATTGAACAGCAAATTTACCAGCCTGAGCATGAATGATCTGCGTTGGTTCTACATGCCATTTGAGATATCCAGGGACTTACTTTACAAAGAATGGATGCTATTTACACTTTGTGGAAAAAACTCATTTTAAATGAATGAGGGAAACAAAAACAGTCAGAATTTTTTTTCCCTTTACAGTTGTAAAAGCATCAGTTACACAGGATGTAAATCTCTCATTTGTATTTGTAAAGACTAAAGCCAGGACCCTGAATTTTAGGAAACCCAGCCCTGAATTTTAGAGCCCCAGCCATTCAAGGAGTTAGTCCTGGGAAACCTCCCTCAGGAACAGAGCTTTAAGATCTTTAAGATTGCTTCCCATGCAATGCAAGAATTTTTAATCATGAGGTGCAGAAAATCAAACCAAGAAGGCACGAGACCAACATGGATGACCTACTGGCCAAACTAAAAGGCAAGAATGAAATATACAGACAAAGGAAGCAGAGACAGATGTCCTAGTAAGAGTCTAGGGACATCACCTAGTTGTGTAGGGATGGGGTCAGGGGAGCCATGGCACAGGTGGAGTTGAACTTGGTAAAGGATGCAAAGAATAAGAAGTTTCTACAGGTATGTCCACCAGAAAAGGAAGGTCAAAGAAAGTGTAGGTCCTGTGATAAACAAGGCAGGAAAACTGGTAACTATGGACAAGGAGAAGCCTGAGGTACTCAAAAACTTTTTTCCTCAGTCTTCAACAGCAATCACTCTTCCCACACCTGAGTGGATGGACAGCAAGACAGGGACAGGGGAAGCAAAGTCCTTCCTACTGTAAGAGAAGATCAGCTTTGTTACCACCTCAGCATGAATAAATAAGTCTCTAGGACTCAATATAAGGGATAAATCTTTAATAGAGAGGGTGGTAAAACACTGGAACAAGATGTCCAGAGATCTGTTAGGCGTCACATCCCTGGACACATCAAGGCCAGATTGGACAGGGCTCTTAGCAACCTGTTCTAGTTGAGTAGGTCCTTGCTTATTGCAGGAAAATTGGAGTAGATGAACTTTAAATATTCCTTCAGGACAAAGTATTCCATTTTTCTGTTTCATTATTTAATTAAAAACTAATGGAAAGTTTATAATTTAAAATGCATACATTTAATATGCCACATAATGCAATAGTGTCCTCTCCATAATCAACTAATATGGATAACCCTGCTGATTTTTCTCTGTTGCTAAACTTATTCCTGCACACCTCAATTAAAAAACCTCCTTTTTTTCTGTATGGAAATAAATAATATTTTTACTCATGATGAAAAGAAAAAATATTTTAAAGCCACAGATTGCATCCCTATCTGCTATAATATTGTAATAAAAGGAAGAAAAAAGTGTGTGTAAATACCTTATGATTTTTCCTCGTAATTTAAATATTAAAAAAACCCAAAGTAAACATCCAAAACCAAAGCAAAACATCCCTTTTCAATACAACTAAGGGATATAATGCTAAAACTTCCAGGTAGTAGGCTAGACAATTGTTGCCCTCATTGCGGACAGTGTCAGATTGATAGAATAACTAGAAAGTTATGTAATAGGAGAATAAGTGGCATTCTCAACTCTTTTGCCATCAAATCATTAACCAAGTGAAAACAATTTCCAACACCCACCAAGTAAGATCTAAAGACTCAGCGTAAAAATTACAGAATTAATTGGTTTAACAATTATCAGACATAGGGGAAGAAAAACAAACAAACCAACAAACAAGAATAAAGAGTTGCAGACATTCACAAAGGGAAACTGCTTTCAGGACTTGGAATTAGAAAATTCTGTGTTCAAGGACTGACAGAATAACAACCTTCCTTTGGAGGAAAATATAGTAAGTAGACATGGGCTTTAGCATATTTAACAGCCGTCTAATTTCATATAATCACATAATTTGAAATATCACTTCAAAGAATGAACCAGTAAAATACACGTAAATTCTCTTTCAATTCTCCCCTCTAAAATATATTTTCTGGTCTCTATCGTCCTCCCCCTTCTTTCTTCACCCTAGCAATGATTTCTGCCTCTCAGAATCTTGATTGCTCTGATGACCTCAATCAAAAGGCAATTATCCAGCAAGGATGGAAGGTAATTATTCCCATCAAGGAGAGATTGAATGCACCTGAATAGACAGCTGCAGTTCTTCCAGGGATTACATTATTACTATAGAAACTGCCTCCATTAATTTGTGATGCATGTCAAATTTATGATAAAAACTTGATTTGTTTGCAAGACAACTACTTTTTCCATTTCATCCAACACTCACTTTAAGGCAAGAGCAACAGTCAGTTGTAAGTCACTTTAATATATAAGTGACAACTGTCAGCATGCAACCATCTGCTCAGAAGTGAATGACATAAAATCAGGAAAGGGAATTGAAGCTCCAAATAGACACACATTATATAATTCTAGACAAAGCCAAAAGCAAGAACACTTCAGTCCAAGCTTGCCAAGATCCTGCTGTAGGGACAATGGTATAGGGATGATATATATTATATATATATTATAAAAGAAAAACAGAAAGGCTCAGTAAGAAAATAAATTTAGTCACCCTATTTATCTTTAATCCTATATGAGAAAATGTTTAATTCTAGCAGAGAAAAAATGGAAAATCTGTAGGTTATTATGAAAGATTTATATATCAATATTTACAAATTCCCATGTTTAAGTGAGGTTGGCAATCTACCTTCCCTCAGACTCTTGAGGACTTATAAGTCCTCACATTTATAAGGTATATCTTAAGTGCTGAGCTTAGTCTAGAAATTTTGGGTGAGAGCTCTAATCACTGTAATCACTACACATGCTCAAATACAGCCTTCCGTAGGAAGAATTGCAAAATTGCTAAATTATTTCTAATATCAAAATTCATTCGATTTAAAAATATTAAAAGAGGACATTTCCCTTACCAATGCTTGCCTCCCAAAAGGTAAAAAACACAGAAGGCTGAATCAGAATGCATTTTACTTTCTTTCTGCTGAATTATAAGACATCTTAGTAGAAAATCAGCCAAAAACCCTGTTGTTACATCTTATTAAAGGTTATTTTTCTGCATAGGCTACAAGTGTAAATCTTGCATTTTAATGCCAGCAGAACATATAAAAGTTGCCGTTCTAATAGATTGTCATAAATCTTGGCAGTAAGGTCACATAATATTTTGTTAATTAGGTACATACATGGCAGATTTAATTTAGAAATAAGGAACTTTCTACTGTAATCTTACACTCCTTCATTTCTGGAAGTAGACTTATTGACTTATTAGTCTTAAATTTATCTTTCTTTCTGTAGTCTCCTTTGGAGATACTAAAGTTGCTAAAATAATTTATATTATTGCTATTTTTAAAGTGAATCACATAACAGTCTCCCTTTTAACTTGTAGTCTGAAAGCATCAAATATTTTTTCAGCATCTCCAACTTTTCACCATCATCTCCATCATCTTTCTGTAGTTCACCAAAATATAAGAAAAGAAGGGAGAGGAGGAGGGAGTACAGTGTGATAAAAAAACCCTCTGAGAACAGAAGGGGACAAGTATTTGCCCTGCCTATTGCAAAAATTCTTTTTTCATTTTTCAAAGTAAAAGACACAGCTGAGCTTCCAGCCTGCAAATGATATCTGTTCAGTTCAACTGGCTTTGCTCTTGCAACACATTTTTCAGCTTTCTTTTTTGGTTCTTTGTGTGTTACAAAAAGTTTAAAGTGCAGTCAGAGTTCACTTCCTAAAGCCTTTTTCACTGCTGACTAAACATACAAGTCCTGGTTAGGCTTCACTTCTTTTTTGTACCACTACTTAGAGTTGTCTGATGGTTTCTATCTCAAAATTCTCAGTGATCAATGTCTGTTCACACATAAAATAACTTTTCCCATTAAGAGAATAACAGAAATGTATTGTACAGCACTGTATTAAAAGCAACAGATGTATTATGTGCAACAGATAGGGATAAAAGAAAACACAGCCTACTTTGTTTCCCCAGTACCTTTTGTATGTATGACTGCTATCCAAATTACCTTTAGATTCATAATTGCTGTAATTAAATTTTGCAGGTTGCTAAATAACCATCAGCCTGTAATTTTTTTTAATTATTGTCAATTTCTGATTTTTCTATAGACAAACTGGTTCCAGATTTTGTGATATACTCTATTGTGATCCTAGCTATTGAGGCCTGTTTCTCTATCTTGATATCAGATAGTCTCCTCAGAGACACTTTTGTATTTGTTCTGATCCATATGATGCAATCTCCTTGTCAGGGCCATGCAGTATTTGTACATAAAACCTCTCCAATCCCTTTTGGGATGTTCAGGGAACATGGAGGAATTGTGCACTTAAGGAGGTCAAGTGGCAAGGTTTTTGGATTTGCCTTAGTCTTCAGTTAAGAACTTGTTGATGGATTATCTTAAAATCATCCTTTTTCTCAGGCTAGCTTAAAGAAAAATGAAAAAAAAAAAATTCAAGCCATGTCCAAAATAGGTGACACAGTTACAAAAAAATGAAGAGGTAATCAGTATTTAATCTGCTTGCCTTATGATTAAATAAAAATAAAACCCCCTTCTTTATCTAGAAATAGATAAATGTAAACTTTGTCCTCTGTGGATTTTATTTTTCCTGCTGCCTTGTACCCCAGAGGTTTACCCCTGAAAGAAAATCTTGCCATGGCAAGGCAGACTTTGGGTTAGAATTAACTTCCATTTTGGAGCCCTCCAGTGTATCTAGAGATATTTAATTTGTTTTTCTAAAATCAGTTTACTTCTCTTTCATTCTAGTGATAGTCTGACTATACATCTGAATTCAAATAAACTTTCTTTAATTTATTTAGAAGTGCACATTTCTTCAGAAATGCACATTTCTTCTTAGACTGATCAGTTGTTATACCTGACATTTACCTGACAGAAATTACCCATTCTTTGACTCAGTGAAGGTATAAACTCCCCTCTCTCTTTCTGTTTGGGTGACTCAAGGTAGCTTTTCACCTTACCCAAACTGCTGTGGAACTCAGGCCCATTACTGATGGTGGCAGTACAGTCGCTTCTTCCCTCTGCTTTCCTGACATGTTATCTAAGTGACAGGGAACATACCTAAGATTCTCCATGGAATCATGAATGTCCATGTTGGTGAATACAGTGAAAATAAACACTAAACGGGATATATGGTTTATAACTTGTTTTTCATAATTCATGAGTGACATTAGCCTTTCTGACATGACAATGGGACTGGGAATATCAAACACCAGTCCAGACATCCCTCCTAGGAGGACATTATGACACATAGCCTTTTTATTAAAATCCCTACTAAGCTCTTGCAGGTTGCCAGTGAGAATCTCCTCCTTCCTTATAGCTCTTGGCACACTGAGGCAAGCTGGTGTACAATTAGAAAAGCAATAGAAATAGCTGCTGTAGCAGATGACCCCTTTGAGAAATAGTGCAGTAAGAAGTTATCAATTTGGAGCAAACAGACAAATTGTGCCTGGCCTCTGGAGACACTTGTTGCTGCATCAATTCACCAAGCTGAATATTCGGTTTGCTGCTGCCAAATAGTAATCAAAATGTCTTGGGTAACCTAAACAACTAAATTAATAATGGTCATCCTCAACTAGTTACGCTTCTGGATGAACTGCTTCTGATTCACCAATATGTTTATTAATAATTCCAAAGCAGAACACCCTCCATGGAGAGACTAGTTTAAGAGTAAATCAGAATAAGGTGACTTCCAGGAAAGAGTGCATGACCTAGTAGCACCAAACTTATCAATTTTATATTGCCAAGAACTGCTGATAAGAAAATTTTATAGCATACTGTGATATACAGTTTTAAATTATAGAGCTGCCACTGGTATTGAATATGTCTTACAGGAGATTTATCTGAATCTTTAAAGGTTTATACATTTAAATATTCCTTTAAAGACCTATACAAAATGTAGACTACTTTAAAAGATGTACATTTAGAAATCATCAAAGCTTATAAGTAGTTTAAAATGAGAACAAGCAAAAATTAGTAATTAATCACATTAACAGTAAGCAAAGCCCAAATTAGCATTTTAAGAGTCCTGTTATTTTTCTGACTCTACTAACTAAGCTGAGAGAAATTGAAAGGAAACAAACAAACCAAAGGAGAATATTCTATTTTAGATGTATTGAGTTTATAGAAGTCAATATGATTATGGGGAAAAAGTGAACTTTCTACCACATTTTATATATTTACATGTATGTTTTTCTGTGACTGTAATGTGAGTCATGATGCTGCTCCCTTTTTATTGCTTTTCTAATAAACAATAATGAATGACTGCAAATGTCTATTGCAGAAGTGGATGAGAGATGGATATAATGAACACACCAAGGGAACATATTTTAAACCCACTATGTGATTGTGAGTATGCACAAAACCAATTATATAAGTAATGCCTACATCACTCATGCTCTCTTTTGCAGATCAACAGACGTTTTAAAGTTTCCAGTTATAAGAACTTTCCTGATTGTTACCCGGGGAGGAAATTTCAAGCAGTCCTTTTTGAAAAAAAGCAGAAGAGCAACCAATTTTTTTTTAGCTTTATTTCCTACATTAGAAACTGAGAGCCTTTATAAAATTATTGAGGAACACTGTACAAAAATTATGCTTCTTAGAAATACACTAATTCCTTGCTAGGCAGACCATCTGTAGCAGGAGATTAATCTCCAAATTCAGTCTCAGTTTAAATCTGAAGAGGCTAATACAGGCAGTGAGTGCTAAATGGAAGGAGAGAGTCAGAGTTTGACTAGCAGACATAATTCACTGGTTTATAGCAATTATACTTTACACTAATCTGTTTTCATTTGCTCTGAAGCCAGCTAAGAAAGCTAGTGAAGCTTGGCTTTAGCTGAAGAGCAGTCTGCAGCCTGCAGCCCTCCTGACCATGACCTGGCAAGCTCCTGTTTTGCCTGATCTTCATCATCTGTATAGTTCTCTACCTCACTCCAAACACCTAGTTTTTGATCCAATATACAAAGCAAATCTTTTGCTGAACGCTATTTTAAAAAATTATGTAACCTCAAATTTATGTGATGTTAAGAAAAAAGAAAGCTTATTTCTGCACACATTACGTTGTCAGAATGACTTAGCAGAGTTTGAGCCCTCTCCAGTTGTATTAATTCTGGTATTGATGGGTTTCTTGCAATCTCATTCCTTGTGCTAACCTTGGAGAGAAGACACCTGAAAGAGTATAGTTTTCTGCCTGGTCAGTGAGCTACAGTTCCTCGGGATAAGGGCTGAGAAGTTGAAAAGGAGGTGGCAGGACTGCACACAAATTGAGAGGAAGGAGGGATCACAGGTAGCATGAAGCTGAGTTTAGGCTGCAGGGCAGCCCCAGACTCCACTGCTGCATTTCTGCAGAGAAGACACAGATAGGACATAGTGGATTTTACTTTTTCTTTTTTCAGCTGTGTTGAAGATGAACTCAAGACAGAGGTGGCTAAAGAGACCTGGATATCTAATGAGCTGATGAGTCTCATGCATGCTAATACTGTCTGAGATTTCTTCTCTCCCTGGAAACACCCAAAAGTGCTTTCTTTTAGATCTTGTCTCTGGCAACAAGAAGTGATAAATATGCAGTGATTCGAAAACTATTTCCTGCCACATAATCTTAGTGCAGCAATGGCAGTCACCAAAAGTATGGATACAGGATATGTTAGATGTCAGCAGCAGAGGCAGCTAGGTTATTATATTAGAAAACTCAGCATGCCTGGAGCACAGGGTGACCCACAATGAGGGACATTCAGCCTCAGAAAATGCAGCATCAGGGCATGATAGTTCTCACATTCTATAATAAGATAGAGAAAATATATATAACACCCCTAAGACAAATGCCTGGATGTCATCTCCCATCACAAAGGTTTCACTCACATATTTTAATTTGAATTTCTTCATGGAGAAGTCAGTAGAAATCAACAATAAGTAAACAACTGCCATACCTAAAATTCTGATCCATCACTGTGTGCATTTCAGAATCTTGAAGTAAAATTTCTGCTTAATCACTATAAGATTTCTGCAGAGAAATTATTTAGGGGAAGTGAATGATCTACAATACAGTGATGAAACACCCTTGTAAAAATTAACAAAATATCCACATCATATTTGAATCCACATGCATGGAAATTGCATTGAGAATAAACATCATGTCCACGCTCTCCAAATATCTGATTATTTGATATGATAAATGAATTAAATATTCCATCAGAAAGCATTAAGCAAAAGAGTGGTGTAACTGCAGAACTGTGTGCAAACTCAAAGATACTTATATCACACCCATTTTTTGTATAACAAATGGTTTAAAGAGTGTCAGTTGTAGTGATAACAACACAGAAAAATAAACAAATATTTTCTAGATTTCAATTATAAAATCAATTAAATAGCATTACCCAAAAGAGTATTTATGAACTTAGATGTTCTGTAAAAAAAAGCAACAAGGAAAACTATCTCTAAAACAACCCTTTTTTCTGCATAAAGGAAATGGAATAAAGCTTATTTATAAAGCTCTTTGTGTTCAAAATTATGTGTCCATAGATATAGTACCATCAGCTACTTGCATCATCCCAACCATATTGGTGTGGGTTAAGAGAAAGTGTATTCTGTGCTCAATTTATCACTCTACATAGTAGTTTGCTCACCAGATGTACTGAACAGAATGTAGAACATCCACGTTCTACCTAAATTTATCCCAGTAAAGCATTTGGAGATTTTTTTTATCTCTGCTTTAATTTTTCACTAAATTTTGTTGAATAGCAACACTGAGTATTCCTTCAATGTTCTCTTGAGTTGGCTAATGAGTTCTGCTATTACTGGTGTGGAAGAGAAAGAATTTCCTCATAGACAAATGACTAAATTGCATAAATCTTATGTCCTGTTGAAATTCTCCAAATAATGCTGTCAAAACTCAACATTCATTTTGTCTTTCTACATATTATCCTATGTATTGGATATAACTGTCATAACTTACCACTCTGTAATAAAGTTTGTCTGTGGTTCTCATCCTTCAATTATATTTGGGAAGAGAAATATGAGACTGTTTCTCTTCCTTTTGGAGAGAAAACAAAGAGAAGAAAACAAACACCTTCTCTACACTGAGCCTGTTTATCATAAACAGGAGTGCATTAGGATGAGAGAGAAAAGAGAGAACTCTGTTAAGCAAAGCATTTAAATTATATATATATCCAGAGAATATGTGGAGGACTTCAAACCAAAAGGATTTCTCCTTATATGGTCAGAGTAAGGTCTGAGTAAATCAGAGTAGGCTTACACTGGACTGGCCAGTTTAATCCCAGTCTTCTTGAGTTTGCTAAATCTGTTCATCCCCATCTTTACAATCTCCTTATAACATTCCAAAATTAGACTTACACATCTGACAAAACTCTTAATATCCCATCATAAATTTGCTCTTACCCTTGAGACCCATGTTGATTGTGTTTCCTCCATTTTTTGATTATGAATCTCTGGGTAAATCTCTCCAAGGCTTTGTCCCACTGATCCTTTCAGTGTTCTTTGAGCTCTTGATCTATGGTAGTGTTACCGTAACTTCCTCATCACTTAGGTTTTTGTATCTTGTGTCTTTTACTTCTCCTGATCTGCATGGTTGTTTTTAAAGTTCAGTTGCCATTAACCAGAGGTCATCAAAACTCAGATGTCCTTACATTTCAGGTGTCCACATACATTTTTATCATCCATATATCCTTATAATACTTATTTCTTTTTTATTTTTCCAAACCTTAATTTAGAGTTTATGACAATTGCCATTTAGCAGTCTCAAAACAACAACAGTCTCATTGTGTAGGCTTGCAACCTTAGAATCTGGATTATTTTCAAACTTACAAAGAGCTACCCTTCAAAATCATCCTATATATTTAAACATGGGAGAAATGAAATGTACTCTTTTAGACTCTTCTTGACAATTAAAGTATTTTCTGACTGATATTGCTCATTACACCAAATAATAGGAACAGTCTTTCCTTGTTTTCAACCCATTAATATTTCTTATATAATGGCTTATTAATTGCAAAGAACAATTACAAAAGCAATTTTTTCCTTCACTTGTGAAGTACCTCTATAGTGAAGTCCTGGCCTATGACCTGCTGGTGCTGCTGCCTCAGAAAGAGAAATCAAACTAAACCAAAACAAAACCCCAGTATTAAAGAACATGGCTACAGAGGATAGTTGAACCTCTCCCTGCAACCTTGGCCTTTGGCCTTGCTGATACTTCTCTACTAATCTGCTGCCCTATTTCATTTCATCTCTTCAACTTCCTATATTAAAGCCCCTCAGGGTGGAGACCTTCTCTTACTCTGTCTGATATAGAAGGATTTAATCTCCACGGGATCACTACAAAACAAATAATAGACTTCAACAATTATGAAAATGTCATTTTCCTTTTTTTTCTGGCAGAACCACATAGAAAATCTTAGAAAAATGTCAGGGTTTTCACTGGGCCCTATGTTGTTATTCTTTGCATTGTATAGTAGATAGAGATTCAGAAATTAATAATTTTACAACATTTTCTTTCAGAATGCAAAAAATGTAATCTGTCACACCAATATAAAGAAAATAAATAACAACCTGAGTTTTCAACACAGTACAGAATTCTGATCACCTCTGTCAAGGAAATTTTTCACCATCATTAAAAAGAGTTCATACTATAATTTAAAAAAATCAAAGCTGAACCAGAACCAGAATACTTGATTATAAGTTCTTTAAGACAAACGCCTTACTTCTCTTACATTACAGTTTAGTCATTCTGAACAGCAAGCAAAGCCTGAGGATTATGGGTCTCCAACTCTTTTAGTGATTTGCCCTCGAGGAGTTATGCCTCATCACTCCTCACCAGACAAAATCTTTGAGGGTTTTCAAGGACAGCACTAAAGAGAGAGAGAGCTTGTTGCAATATTCTAGCCCAAAGACACAGAGCACTTGGGGCAAGTTTCTGTCCATTATCATCTTTGAATATTTCAGAAATTAAAATAGCTAAATAAATATGATGTCTGAACTGTTTGACTACAAGGCATCACCAGTCTACATTTTCATGGTTTTGAATTTTACAGGAGATGTCATCCCTAAGTGTAATAAGGGGAGAATTGCCTGCATCCTTAAACTGACTAAATAAAAATAAAGAGATCTTAAGTTTTTGTAGTGAATTGTAGAGGTGGAAGAGAGGAAAGACAATCAAAATCAAGAGGAAAAATGGAAAGAATAATAGATAAAGAAGCCTATCTGATGCTGTTATGAGAGTTCATCCTGAAAAGAAAACCTAGGTGCTCTAATCTTCAGGATGTACATCCTGAAAGCTGTTTTGGAGCTTTTATAAGTTCTTTGGCACTTAGTTGCAAATTCAGTTAAAGAGTTTACAGAAAGTATCATCAATTACTGTACAATCAGATTCTAATTTTTTTATTACAATTTTTTTTAATCATTATATCATACTTTAGGTTTCTTTACATGTTCTAGATCTTTGTGTGTTTAATAGGTGGTTAAGCTCATTCTGGGAAATAAGAGTCCTAACAACTCAAATGTCTTAAAAATACTTTTCTGTAAGAATTTATAAAGAAAACAAACAAGCAAATAAACAAATAAAATCCATCTGTTTCCAGGGTCAGTTCAATACATCCAATTAAAGGAATCCAAATTAAATAAAATGCAAATTCAGAACCAAACCAAAGTCACCCCAAGGTACGATTTATTCTCTCTAAATATTCTGGATTTATAGAGAATAAATCCAGAACTAAAAAATATTTAGTTTCCCCACAACTAAAAATTATAACCAAAGCAAGTAATTAAAAATAATAAAATATTATAAGCATTTATGAGTTGTTAGATATCTGAAAATAAAATAATTTTATTTCCTCAATATATTAAAAATGTTATTTTAGATAATTTTAAACATGTTCAGCTCTTTTTGGTAACTCTTTATTGACACAAGTCCTTTCTAATAAAGTAAAAATAATCCCAAATGTTCCATTTAGACCTTGTGCTACAGAAGTAACTTCTCAATTGAAATGATGAATTTAAAATGTACCCTTTCAGTTGTCCTGTCTTTCAGCATAGAAGACTGCTCAGGCAGAAGTGATGCAAACAACTGTTTATAACATCTAATTTTCATCAGAATGTGTTCAAAAGTTAAACCTATAGAATCTCTCAGTGATCTACTTGTCAATTTGATATATGACATTCTTAGCTTAAGAACCATCTTTAGACTATGCAGTAGACCAACAAAAATGGAAGAAAAAAACCCCACATCAATGATAGATATGTGGTAAAAGATGTGTGACAGGAAGTTATTTCTGGCTGACTTACTGAAAGGTAACCATAACTCA
Organism: Sylvia atricapilla; assembly: GCF_009819655.1. Taxonomy (NCBI): domain Eukaryota; kingdom Metazoa; phylum Chordata; class Aves; order Passeriformes; family Sylviidae; genus Sylvia; species Sylvia atricapilla. The sequence continues at coordinate 38,078,409 of NC_089141.1, read as the reverse complement.
GTAACACTGGTCACAAAATTGCTTTTCCCATTTCTTTATTTTATAGTGCATTGAGAGTTTACACCCATTGACCATAGAGTTGTGAAAAAGTTCAGCCAATTTTACTAGGTACAAACCTTCTGTCTTTATTACACATTGTAAAACAGGAATTACAACTCAACAAGAACTGCAGGAGAATAACTAGCTTAGCTGTTTGAGAATTCTGTGGATTTTGTTTTATTTTCTTCCTGCCAATTCAAAGAATTTTGAGATCCTGTGAAAAATCAATATATCACCATCTCTTCATGGGAGCTCTCTGGTACTGGAATAAACCCAACTCTCTAAATGCACTAGTTTCAAAAGATTTGCTAAGAAATTCTACAGTTTTAAGCAGTTTGGTGGACTATTCAACACTTAGCCAAATGCAATCATGAACCTAAAAAAACCCCACCTCTTCTTGAGATTTATGCAGTGTTCAAAATGCATCCTGACAAAAGCTAAATTGAGCATTGTACTGGAATTTTTATTAATGGGTGTTATTTCAGGTAGAGACTTGAGACTGGGTTCAAGCTTTTGCTAGTATAATGAAAAATTATAATTATAAAGATTCTTATTTTATAAAAATAATTGTCAGAATGTGTCAAACTTGCTACTTGCCTTTTCTCATGATTTTCATATATCCTTGCCAATACTGGCAGCAGGTTTTTCCTCACCTGCTAAATTATTGAAAGAGAGCTTTGCTCAGAGGCCTTTTGAAATTAAAAATAATCAATTGAACTTGACTCAGTAGGGGTTAAGCAGCATTATACCAACTATTTCTGAAATTAAACTGAAATTTGATTTCAAAAGTAATCAGAGTTTTGGACTGGATTAAGGAGTTTCATTGTTCTTATAAATGTTATTTTATTAATTAAGCAATCAGTAAAGAATTGCCGAATGGAACCCTGAGTGGGAAAAGTCATTGCAGTTTCTAATCATAATCTTTTGAAATTCCTAGGGGCAAAATGCAGTTTGTGCTTTATATTTTCTTGAATTTTAACATCATTGAAGAGGATTCCATTTCTGCAAGCTTCTGTTTAAATATGTTCTGTGTCTGATTTTTCAGATCTTTCCAGGAGAATATTAATTTAATTTCAATTAATGAAGGAGGCCCTGTTTGATAATTATTGTTACTAAATTTATCTTTTTGAAGCATTTGAGGTTTTTTTTATGGAACTAGCCGAAGTTGTTATTAAATTAGAGACATAATTCAACAAGTTTTTATGGTTGTAGGCAGAGAATAAGCAGTGAAGATTAGGGATATTCCTGAGTAGGTCTATCAAACTTACCTAGATTCTCATAGGATTATTGTACACTGATATCTGACTGTTGAAAATTATATGAGTATGTGCAGTTCTTTAGAAATATTATTTAATCTATATCAGAAATAGAGTTAGCCAAAAATACTTAGCAAAATGTTTAAACAAATAACTTTTTTCTTTTTGAGAATGTCTTTTAGCTGGTTTTTTTTCATTAAATACATAATACATGAAGTGATTTGAAAAGATATTGTTCTTTTTCACAAGAAAGTGATTTATGGTATGTCCTTGTATGATTGACAGAGATAATTTCTTTCTGAAGATATTTTCAAGTGTTCCACAGAAACAGTTATGGTTGCTTCTTTCAAAAGGAAAAAGAAGATAGAATTTAAACAAAGAAGTAGTCATGGATGTGTGCAAGTTGTTTTTTTTTTTTTGTTATCATTGAGCAATATTATCACAAAAGGCTGCAAGCAAATTATATAGCCATAAATTTAAAATTAGAAAAGATTGGCAAGGATAAACCCCACTAATTTCAGTTTAAGACTGGCAAGATCTCAAAACATGGCTTTTCTCAGCTTACTTCCTTACATGTTCTGACTAATGTATGGCTGGTAAATTGCTGATGATGTTGGCTCCATTTCTCAGGCAAGAAACCCAAAAATTAAAGTGAAATACTTCTGTGAGCATTTTATGTTGGAATTTTAAGACCACTTTCATTGCTTTCACGGAGATGCAATATACAACTTTATCTAACAAATTTTCTGCCAGCAAATAAGATATGGCCTTTATCTCCTTATTCATTATACAATTTTATATTTAGCCCATTAGTATTTATGAATTATTCATCATTACATTTTTGGTAGATCTCCTCAACTAATCTTTCAGTCTATTGACTAGAATTTGTGGTGATCTTGTGTTATCCTTTTCAGCCTAACATTCCTGTGATTTAAATCTTCCTGGTTTAAAAAGAAATACTATCATCGTACTTAGAGGTGAACTGGTACTGGCTGGCCTAAACCCATCAGCACAAAAATAAGGAGCAATGATAGATAATCCTGAGCTGTAAAAAAAATTGCTAATATTATGAAATAACATTAAAATAATAGTATTTAGTTATGGAAATTTAGCTTTCTCATGCTAAACCTATCCCAAGTTTGAAGATAGAAAGTCAACAAAATAGCCTTTAGTTTCCAGCAGCTATTCTACCAACATTGGCGTGTGTTTGTATCATCATGCCTTACAATCATCACCACCTCTTCACCTAGCTTCATTCAATTTATGTCCAAGGGGTAAAAAACCCAATATTCTGCAGGAAAAAAATTAAAAACAAACCAAACTGTAATAATAATAAAAATAAACCCAAAACACAAAAAACCTCACCAACCCTACCCCCCGCCCCCCAAAATAAAAAACACAAAAAAACACTATTATGGGTGGTTCTCTTTTCTCTTTTACCATTTAAATTCAAGGTTATGACTCTCAAGTTCTTCATAAAACACTTCCATCTCTGCATAAATGCTTAAATACCTTTTTTTATTTATTCCTATATCCCCCACCCCTTTGATGTTGGATTGAAATCATGGCTGTGTTCAAGGAGCTACACTCAACTTCCATTTTCTGCAATTTCTGTGGCTGTTTAGGTCAAGGTGATATCAACAATGGAATGATTTGAAGTGTCATTCTCTAGTTATGCAGTCTTCCTTACTCCCACTAAGTAAAACTCCTTTTCTGATTTTCAACAGTTCCAAACCAGTTGAACGCACAAAAAATACTTGCCTCTTAAGAAAGATGCATGACTATCAGATCTAAAACACTTGGTTTCTCTCTCTTTAACTCTTCTTGAAACATTTCAAACTGAAGTTGCTACTGAGAGGCAGAACATGCTTCTTTACACTCTGGTTCTAAAGCCAGACAGAACTAACCTGTGTAGGTTACAATACTGTGTTGTGAATGGCTTCAGCCTCAACATGAAATATCTCCACCCTAACTTTGCCTAACAATGTCAGAATAAAAAAGAAAAAACCTCCAAAAATTTTACAAGAAGGAGTAGGAAGGACAGATTGTCTCAATTTAATGTATATATACTTCTTTTTTAGTCATAGAAACTGAAAGAATGACTGGAACATTGATCCAGCAATATCCTATTAATTTGGTAGAAAAAAAGCTAAGTTCTCCCTCGTTCTTTTAATATTGTTCCCTGGAGAATGAAATTAAGTATTTTGGTTTTTAATGTAAGGAATTAACACATATGATAAAGGGTCAGTGCCAGCACTTGGGAACTCTGTTACTTAGGCCAGTCTCCAGGGCCTCCAGGATCATACCACCCAGGGAGATACAGCCTTGAAGCCAAGAAATTCTTAAAAAAACCCTGCCTGAATAAAATTAGTGTTTTAAAACAACCTGAATTAACTATTTGAGCAATTAAAGAGAAATAAAATAATGTTTGAAGAAAACACTGCTTTACAAGCGTAAACATGAAATACAATGCTCTTAAAAACTCTTTTTTTCTTTAAGAAAGACTCACATTCAGTGATTTCTTGGCTGGGGTAACTGTACTTCTCTATAATAATTTCATTGCCATTGGTGCATTTACAGTCACATTAGTAGTATTCCATGCTTCTTTAATGGATCACCATTACCAGTTCCAATCCAGTATGGATCTAATGATGTGACAATAACAGGATGGAAGGGTTACTTCTTAAACATATTAGCCATGACACAAAGCCCTAACTAACTCAAATAAAATTGGATTTTTCTTGTTGTTCAATTCCTCCAAGTTTAGAAATGACTATATGATCCAATTTATATTGCTGAGAAACATCAAAATTTCAAGAATGAACACATTTTGTTGATTTTGCAGCCTAACAATTCCATTAATGTTTAAGAAATACCTAAAAAACAATAAAGAAATATTCAGTGCATTTTTAACTTATTGGACTGAACTGGTAATTCATGAGCGCAGTAATTCAAGTAGGCTTCCATAGGAATAGCTTGCCTTTTGGAAAAAGTTCCATTGAATACTCTCTTAAGGCTCTGAAAATGATCTGCCAAAAGATGCTGCTGAAGAGGTTTCTGTTTGAGGAGAAGGCATGGAAGAAGTAGAAGGAGAGTCAGATTACCTTCCAAACTGCCTGGCAGTCTTGTTCAAGAGCAGACTCAGAAAATAAAATTCAGAGCAGAGAGGCAGCAGAGGCTGAAATGTTTTTAAAGGAAGTTTTTCTGTGAAAAAAATTCCATTAAGTGTCACACCAGTTGGGACAGAATAAGGATACACCCACTCAGAAAGCTGCATGTAAACTTCTCACTTTTCTATTTCAGAGGAGGATGACATAAGTATGTTAAAATTTGTTGAACAGGATTTTTGTATTGTCATACATAGTACTCAGCAGTGAGCAGAGGAGGAACACTGCCATTACTTTGCAGAATTTTAATTTGTTTTCTGAAGGCTCTCTGTGACTTTTCAGAGTCCTCTACACCTATGAACTCATGTACAATGACACTATGCTGACTTCTTTTCTTTCATAATCTTATAAGTGGATTATTATTTTTGAATTGAGAACCTGAGTATAGAGTACTATTTGTATTAATAACATCAAGCTACAAAGGCAACATGTAGACAAACACAGGCTGGCAAAAGAAAACCCATAAAAAACCAACAGACAGGAATCAGGAAATTAAATATTTCCACCTAATGAGCATGAGAGTTTTACCTGTACATTTTGAAGTGAGCTATCCAATACTTATATCTTGATCAAGCTTAAGTACCTTGTTGGTCATCAAGATATCAGAGAGTAATGTCTAGGCAAAAAAACCAGAAGTTCATTTCCTGTTACAGGTGACATAATATTAAAAGAAAATCCTAGGAGGGAGTAATGGAGGGCTTTCCTGACAGCCAAAATTATCTATGGAGAGAATCTGTACAGATTTCTTAGGAATACAAATTAAATTAAAATAATTGTGATGTGAAAGATTTAAACTAATTTAATTTATTTCCTAGGAGCTAGATGAAAATTCTTACATTATGAAAAATATTTGCCATAGAAGATATAAACATAGAAGATATAAACTATAAACTACATTTGATAAACAAAAGTAATCAGGGTGCACAGTTTTAAATCATCAGTTTTTAAAAAATTATCCATGACAAAGTCCAGTCTGCTGATGCCCTGCTTCAAGCACTGAAGTACTACAAACTTGAGGGCCATGGAACAAAGTTGATGTTGTGTCAATGAAAAGTAAAAGTTTCAAGGAAGTAATTAGCAATCTAACAACCACATGTCAATCTTTTAAAACATAACAGGTAGGACTTAAGCACTAAAAAAGATGAGGCCATGCTAACCAGCATGAATTATACAAAAGTGCCGATAGTGTACTTAATAATTAAAGGAAGGAAATTAATCCAAATCAACATGGAATTATGGAAAGTAGATCTTAACTTAGAAATCCTAAAAGGATTTTTTTATGCAGTCATAGATTGGTTGATGAAAACAAATATGCTGATACAGTATACTTAAGTTTTAAAAAGACAACACTATTAAAATTAAATAGCTTGCATTTCTTCAAAATACATTGTGAACACTGAAATCAATGAAAGAGTGGTTAATTGACAAAGTGATTAAGAATAAGGATTGTATATTACTCTGATGATTATTTATTTGGAACCCAGGTTCTTAGTCATGCCTATTTCACATTATCTAAAAGTCAGCTTAAAAAATCTAGACAGGAAGTAAGATATTTAAATGGCACAATAATCAGACCACTAATCCTGGATTACCTGAGGAATCAGAAGAATATGCAACACCACCTCACTCCCAGTTTGCTTTTCAATGTCACTAAAGTCAAAACAATGTTGCTAGGTACCAAAACCATGGACCATATTTTTGAGTGAAATTATCTGAGTAACTTCAAAATCAAATCAGTACAAACCAATGTCACAAATAACAATAATAAAAAAAAGCTCTGGCGGCTAGAATAATAAATTTTATGTGTGTATATCAGTTCTTTTACAGAACTCCTGCTCAAATATTGTGTTTGTAATACATAGAGATTGTCAAGGAGCTGGAGGTTGTCAAGAGAAACATACTTATTAATTTAAAAGTGTGGAAATTACACCTTCCAGTGAAAAATTCAAGTCCTTATAATAATGGAAATAAATTTGGCATGGACACGAGAAAATTATATGTAGAAAACAGAATAGCAAATGGAACATCTTATATATTAACAGCATGATGTCACAAAATCATAATTAATAAATTTTTAGGCTGAAATAAGTACACATTTAATACACATTTCAGAGGCTAAGCACAGGATCAACTTTAGGACAAGCTTTTGCAGTCAGAAACAAACATCAACAAATGTCTTAAAAACTCGATTTCTTTGTCCCTTAATATCTGCTGTATTGACAAAGATTTTATAACATCTATTACCCAATTTAGAGAGATCAACCCAAGTAATCACAACAGTTTCTTTGTTGTTACTTAAGAACACTAGATCACTTGATTATTTAAATGCCATTCCTATTGATAATTTCTCTCAAAGGGTGAAAGGTACACATAAAAGTCACTAGTGTCCTGATTATATTCTACAATACGGAATACTAACATTTTGGGAGCTAAACAGTACAACTTATCTGCAGGTAACATTAGTTCTGTTTTCAGTTTACATTCTTATCAAAATTTCATCTATTCTTACCATTCATTGCACTGAGACAAACAAAAAGCCTTATAAATTCTGCTTAACTGTAATAAATTCTGTTAAGGAAACTCTACAACCAACTACCTTCAGGTTTTGTTACAGTTGCTCATCTATAGGCATCAGAAAGAAGTGCAAGTTTAAGAAATTGCAATAATTTAAGACCCCTTTGTAATTTTTTTCCCTTTTTAAAAGTATCAAAGTTAAAAAACCTGAGGACTATACACATGTCAGAATGCAATCTGTATTTTCTTAATATCACGGATGCTTGAGAGCACCATTATGGAGAGAATACAAAGATCCAAGAAGTTATTTTGTTTAGCAACATGTAGTATACAGCAAATGTATTCCAGTCATTCAATGTAAGCTTTGTCTGCAGTTCTGCTGTTCCAGGAAGACAGTTACCTCAATCAGACATATATTTTAGGATCTGATCCATGATATATGTTTACCATGTCCAAAATCCCTAACATAGAAATAAAACCCATGCAGGCTTCTATTTGGAGTGTTTGAATTGCCAGAGTTTCTTAAAGAAAACATTAAATTGTCAGTTACACTAAGAAATTATTTTTAAAATTGTATGGAACAGTTCGAGATCATTTCTGAGTATGTCTTAAGAGAAAGCTACAGGAACTGTCTCAGCAGGCTGCAACATCTTGACCTGATTTCTGCTTTCATAACCCTTTAAGGGCCAGCATATCTTTCTGATATCCCCTGAGCCATGATCATCAAATTTCTTTCTATTCACTCTTACCTGTGCTGCAGGATCATCTCTGGAAATCAGTATTTTCATCTTCACAAAATAGGTACAATTATTCATAATGCTGTAATTACTTAACAATTAACCATATTTATACCACATTTTCACTTAGTCAATTGAGATCATTAGCCCAGTGACATGAGTGCACATAATTCTGTGATGAAAAAAAAAGAAACAATATGCTAATAAAATATGGTGGAATATAACTTTTCAAGGCCTCATGTCAGATGAGATGAGATGAGATGAGATGAATTTGAGGCCAGTAACAGTGTTTTGGAATTGCAGATCTAGATATTTTCAATGGGAAGAAAAAATGCTCTTTCCTCTTGGAAAATTCTGAGGTACATTGAAGTTATAAGCCTTTTAGTATTTCTTGTACTTAATCTAATTATTATTAATTACAAATCTGTTTAAAATCTGAATATTTTTATACATTTGTATGATCTTTGGACTAAACCCTGAAGGTCTAATTCTCCCCCCAAAAAATTCAGACTTTTTTTCTCTTAAACCATAGTTATTCTGGACAGAAAATCAGAAAAAAGTATTATTTTTTTATTATTTCTCTTGTGAAAAATAAAATATTATCTTCAAATTAAATTTTGCTTTTATATTTTAGCAAGTATACTAAGGAGTAGCGTGATGGTTGGGTAATGTAGCCTTGTTTTGTTCTGTCTCTGGAACATACACATGAAAAAAATCTTGCCCTAACCAGATGCTAGCTTCCATGTAAAAGTAAAAAAATGAAAGCTATATGAAATCTAGAGACTCTAATGATTTCTCCTGGCTCTTAATTCAGCCAAACTGCAATTGCTTTGCCTGGCATTTTTTGAATCAGAAAAAAAGAACAGGTTTTGAATTCATACAAGCATGGGTGGATCAGTATTTGCTGAAATGCACTCAGTTTCATTATTAATGATCCGGGAATAGGGAAAATACTCCTTTTCTTCCCAATAATTCCTTGGCAATTTATCCAGGCCTCTTCAAAGTAATGTAATTTCCAAATGGTCAAGCCAGCATCATCTTAACACCAATGTTGCTTATTCTGTAACACATTAAAAATTTAAATCAAGTTCAATATCAATGCCAATTTGGTTTATACAAAAGATTTGATTTCTATTTTCTTCTAGCAGCAATGGTAGTCCAAGGCAATCAATACAGGGCTCTTTGACTCTGCAGGAAATAAACCTCAATGATTTAGTCCTCCAAAATGCACAGAATATCTCTTCCAGACCAATCTCTATGACTGAGATGATGATCAATTTCTAGACTATTTCGGACCAACCCTAATTAAGCATCTGTGCAGACCCTCTCTCTGTTTCTATAGTTTCATCTAAATAAATTTTAAAAAAGTAATGATTTCACATCATGTCTTTGAAGAATAACAGATTTTTTGTTTTTTTGATATCGTAGAATAACCTTCACCTTCACTAACTCTTCCACTTTTGTTGATTGAATTCGGCTAACCCCAGGTGGCACATGAATGAGGACTTAAATTAAATTTGACATTTCTATTGACTGGGTCAATGAAGGACAAAAAGCAAATCCTACTGATTTCCAAAATGTTATCTTTGTATGGAAAAAAAATCACTCCTTGTTTTTCTAATGAATAAAATTCTATTCGGAAGAAAATATTTCGCCTTGTGAGAATTGGAATTACTGTATAGATATCTCATGTGACACTTCTTATTAAAATTTTTGGTTACTTTGAATAAACACTCCTTTGTTGTGGTTGCTCATAGTGACCATTCACTCTACAATTTTATTTTTGTGATGTTGTTATGCTTTTGAGGGTTTTTTGAAGTTTGCCTCAAGTAACATATGAAACATTATTGTTGAAATCAAAGAAAGGATTGTTCTGTTTCTGCTGAAGCTCAAACTATTGCAGTCACAAAAATAAGGAATGTAAGTACATCTATCTCATATATCTCAGACATCATTTTTGCCAAGTTTCCTGATATGTACTTCTTGCTCATTCTTTTGAAAATATCTGTAAACTCTGACTTTTATAAAAATCTACATTTTAAGTTCACACATAGTCAGATATCTTTGGTATCATCAGGCAAATACTCCGGGGATTCAGCATGTTTCATTTGGCACAGCCTATATCCACTACTACTATTAAATATTGTCTTTGTGGAGAAAGCATGATATTTTTCTCCAAATACTTCTTCCAGAACAAAGTACTATCAAAGAACTTTACAGGAAACAGAGACCTCTGTATTTTCCCATAGTCAATAAGAAAGGAAAGAAACAATTTTCTGAAATGTGTAAAGAACAAAAAAAAAGAGAGAGAAAATCCTTCATTCCAGAAGATAAAGAAAACGGCAAATATGAACAGCAGAAAGAAGAAAAATAAAATATGTCTTTCGACTTGTCATAATCGCCTGGAAAGCAGTGTGAATTACAAAGGTTTTCTAGAAGGAAGCAGTGAACAAATTACTTCTTTCCAGTGCCTATCACTTACATCCATTTCTTGCTTAAGTATTTTTCAAAATCCCACTCAGAAGATGGCCACAAATTTAACAGAAAACAGAAAATTACTGTCAAAAAAATCAAATGAAATCTCCAAATAATAACAGTGCCCTCCACCCTACTTCAGACATGACCCACATCTAATCAAACAAAAATGTATCCCAAGTATGATAGGGTGTTAAAAAAAAAAAAAAAAAAAAAAAGGTAGAATGTACCAGATAATATTTAACCTGAAATCACCCTGGTATATGTAGCTGTTCAGAGACAATTTTTACTTACATGATCATGTATTTCCCACAAGATCCCTACCTCATTTAGGTACTGTGTACTGAAAAAAGACTGGATTATATGCTTCAGACAGCTAAAGTTCAATTCGTAGTGCTCCAAAGTGTTGATGGTCAAAACTGAAATCAGTGGGAGCTTTGCTTTGAATTAAACTTCTGGGAAACTCCTAAGAAAACTGGGTGGAAAACAAAGTCATCTTAGCTTCTTACATCAGACATAAAAACTGGTCAGCACTCTCAGACATGCTGCCTCACATGGGTGACCAAGTTCCCTAGCAAAGTGGGGATAATATAACATCATCTCAGAAAATCATTGTGAGGAATTGCCTACAGGATGGAAGAGGGAAAATGCTCTGAATGAAGACTCCAGAGTCAAACTCTTATGAAAACTAACAATTCTTTGTTTGCCAAAGATTTGCTTGCTGTAGAATAGACAGGACTAGATAGGACAGGTATAGAACAGGTAGGTCTAGATAAGACTCCACAAATAATGAAAATAAATTATAATAATTAAAAACAAACAAAAAAGCCACAAAAAAAGTCTAATGGATCTGTTTCAGTATCATGTAGAAATTACTTCAGGCAACCATTCTGGACAGACACATAAACAATTTAATTTGCTGCTTTCTGTTTATGATACATAGTTACAATGCTTTTAGTGTTAAGCACTTGTCCTTCAGAGTAGGAATTTCTCTCCATAGATATAATATTGACTGTTCAGGTACTTGACAAAAATTTAACAGAAACATAGAATTGTAGAATTGTTTATGCTGGAAGCGACTTTTAAAGATCATCTAGTGGGCGTGTTGTGGACAGGAACACCTTCCACTTCCAATACTGGGATGGATATTGTTCCATATCTGTATTAATGACACAGACTTTGGGACTGAGTGCACCCTCAGCAGGTTTCCAAGTGACACAGGGCTGAGTGGTGCAGTTGAAAAGCTTCAGGGAAGGGCTGGCATGCAGAGAGGCCTTGGCAGGCTTGAGAAGCGCATCCATGTGAACTCCATGGAGCTCAACAAGGCTACATGCAAGGTCCTGCATCTTGACCAGGGAAGTCCACAGGATCAATACAGATTGGGTGATGAATGAATTGATGGCAGGTCTCTGAAGATGAACTTGGTGATACGGGTGGATTTGGATATGAGCCAGCAATGTGTCCTTGCATCCCAGAAAGCCCATTCATTTGAATAAAGTGTGACGAGCAGGTCAAGGAGATTTTCTATTCCCTGCCTTTAAATTCAGGAATTCAGAAGAGTAGGGAAGAACAATTGCTGAGGAAAAAAAAGTGAAGTACCTCATTCTTGTCCATATCACTTGTCACCAGATACTCTGTCTCATTTGTTTTGGATCATGAAATTATAGGAGGTACAATTTATTTTCTTTTCATTTTCTGACTGTTGTAACTGTAGATTGTCTTCTTTCTATTCCTCACTTCTCTTGTTTATTTCCAGCTCTGCTACAGCTTTCTTGATCTCATCCCTTCACTTTCAGGCAGTTTTGCTATGTTCTTCCCAGCATGCACATCCCTGCTTCCATGCCACAAACATTTCCATCTTGTATTTCAATGGGACCCAGACTTTCTCTGCCATGCTTATCTTCTGCCTTATCATTCTTGTAGTCTGAGTCGAGTCAGTCGTCTGGAGTGTTGTTTACCAGTATGGCACTACCCATAACAAACATTGCTTTTTGCCTTTGGGACTAAATCTGTGAGTTTTAACTTGGAAGTTAAAAAATCAATGTACCAAATTTTCCTGTCAGTACCAAGTAGTAGCTCAGATACAGAGATAAAAGCATTAAAGTACAATCCTTCTATTTCTAATCTTGTACAAGCATAGTCATTCATTGACTCTAATATGAAATTTAAATGTGTGTGTTTTGTTTCTGGAGAAATGAGAATTGTTTTTAACTTGCATGATCTTGAAATACAAAATATATCATCCATTTTTACAACAAAGCCAGCAAGAATTCTAGAGGTGTTAAAGACTTTTTTTTCAGTGCCATTTTTGCAAAGGAGATCTATGCAAATACATGCAAAGAGAAATTTTCTCTAGTTTTGTTTAGAATAGGAAATAGAACAGACATTGGACTGATTTGAAAAGGTAAACCACAGCTTATAATTTTTTTCTTGGTACATCTAATGCAAGGCCTGCAGGATGTCTATTCTATAAGCCATAATATATGTTTATTTATCTTTGTCTATACATAGGAAGGGCAACACTAACTTCAAATAAGCTAAAAATTTCCTTACACTCCTGAACATTAACATCCATTATTCAACTTCTCAAATTAATTTTAACTGCTTGATGGTCAAAGAGAGATGAAAAAATGGGAAAAATTTCTTCCCGTCCTCTGACAGTTTGGGCCCAACAACGAAGAATAAATAATTTCATGATCCAAAAGCAGCCTGCCTGACTTTTTAGCACTTCCAAAAACACCTACAAATGCAGTAGAGAGAGGGAGGATGAGTTAGTGAAAATGAACTCTGTAAAGATTTTGGCAAGCATTGTAATGGAGAAGGAAGCTGAATGTACAGAGTGGGTATCTTTTGCCATCTGGCCACAGAGACAGAGAGACTCTATGCTATGGAGTGGCCTCCCCTTGCTTTTCTCTCTCTTCTTTTCTCACCCTTCTCTGTCTGTAACTTGGTCATTCCCACCATCTGTTAAAGTGGGCAGAATAAAGTGGGTGATAACAGCTGATCAACAACCTCCCTGCAGCTTCCAGGCAGATATTGATTATGCAGCCAAAACCAGTTCAAGTATTTTTTAAACAATGGCAATAAATTACATTTATTCATTTCAGCAAATGAATATTTAGCACAGATTTTAAAGTAATTTGCAGTTCTTAAATGATAGCTCAGATTTTACACTATAGATAATAACTATGTACTCCATCTTTTTACCAATGTAATAAAAACTTTGAAAAGTGTCTTAGAATTCTAAACTCATTGCATTAACCTACTTATTTTTTCTAAACATAAATCAAAGACTATCTATTTAAATTCTAAAAGTGAAAGAATTATCAAATAAATTTAAACCAAATTTTATCTCTTCAGAAAATATCTATACAGGAGATATCTTAATTTCAAACAGCATTTACATTATCTGTATGTTCATGCAGTTCCATGAACTTCGAAGCATTTTTCTGAAATTTCAACCATTCCAGAGAAAAGGCAAAAAAAAGTTCTGTCTATACAAAAGGAGAAGTTTGGAGACTATCATCTGGAAAACATTTTCACACTGCAAATTCAACCTTTTTAATTTAAGACAACATCAAAAATTGCAACGTACTAAAGTTTCAAGGCATGGAGAGGAACTAATTAATTCTTCTTACCTCTAATAAACTAATTATATGTTTATTTGCACACATATTCAACTCAGTCTTGCTCTCTAAACAGACCGAAATATTTGTAAGTAGCCCTTCTCTTATTTTGCCCTTTTAAAATTTATTTATTTTTTTAAGAGTAAATTTGAGTTCTAAATTTGGATATTTCTCAATACAAAGAAAAATTCTTTTAATTGCACGTTGAACTGGATTTTTCTTATATTTTTAGGATTCGTGAAGAATTAAGTAGAGAGGACAGGACTAGTAAAGGTATCTATTGTCTGTGCGTTCATTTAATTGCAAATTTTAAGTAAATATCATGAGAAATAAGCTACAATCCTGAAAGTTCAAGTTTTAACCTGTATGTTATATAATATACAACAGATATATTTGCTAAGAAGAGTGAAAGTGTTTTCTAAGCTTTGGGAAACCAATCAAGTTTTCTTGTAAATCTGCAGGACTTAATATAGATTTAAAGAATTCATTATCCATCAATTTTAAGCTTATTTTCCTATGTGTCATAATTGCAGATCATGCCACACTGGAAGATATATACTTCTCTGAAAGCATCATATGCAATTCTGCAGTGTTTCTATAGTGCTTCAAAGACCATATTTAACTCAGAAAAGTGAAAAAAAAAAAAAAAAAAAAAAAGAAAGAAAGAAAGAAAGCCGGTTTTTTAGATATTAATTTTAATGTAACCACTATAAATCCATCTACAAGATGAATTATTAAACATAAAAAAATTCAGATCACATCTGATACCTTGCCCACTGACTGACCTGGGAGGTCAAGCTGTTTAAAAGAACAAGAAAACACAAGTCACTTATCTTCCTAAATTGGTATATATCATGGGATTAAATTCATAAAACACATTTCTGAACTTCATGTTTGACTTTTTTTCAAGTAAATTTTAAAATGCCCTCTGCATAGGGCCTTAAAAACTTTAATAATTTTGATTTTCAAATTTTTTTTTGCAAGTATTGAATATATTGCCTCCTAAGGAGGACTTTCTGTCAATATCACAATATGATAGCATTCAAACATTTGTTATCTGCAAATGAAGAACATCTGCTATTTTGTCACTTAGCAATAACACTATGCAATAATTTTGGCCTCTCTGCTCTCCCCTTCATTATTATGCAAAATACGTGCAGGACAAGAAATGCTTGGAGAAAAATTGTTCCTACACTGAGATATTTTGACACAAAAATCTTTTTTCATCGAAGATGAAAAGCACCTTGTCACTCATTTCTAATTACAGCCTCCGTTCTGTCAGTACAGAAAGACACGAACTCCCCGTGGTGATGTCATACACTGACATTTACAAAACTACATTGGACTTTGTCTCCTCTCAGTCGTTGCCAAAATCAGTCAGTGTCAGGACTGAGAAAGGGAATTTAAAATTATGAACGTTAATTGTGTTTAAAGTCAAGGAAACTGCATTATGCTTTCTGATATTAATAGCTGCTGAATCATCTAAAACAATGGAGGAAACTTCATTTCATATTCCTATTCTGAGATGCTAAGACACTAAACTGAGATGACAACAGAGATTTCACACTCCAAGAATTATTTTGAATAGATGTAAACTTATTAAATATTAAAATGAACTATTTAGTGTTCTGCAATTAGTGTTAACACACAAGCTAAAACTACCAGTGGGGAAATTCCAGAATGGAAGTGGCAACCATGTGAGAAAGTAAAGCCTCAGAGAAATTCTAATCCTGGCCAAAACAGCATTAGAGAGTCTAATTCAGACTAATGATGAAGCCATATTAGCATAAATCAGAAAAAGGGATAAATAAATCCCCCTGATTAGTTAACATAAAGTCTCTTATTAATTTTCTGAAAGTAATAGAAAATACTTGTATGAGTCTAAGCTGGAGGTTTATTTTACATCTTATTAGCAATTATTTACAGCTGTCAAGATAGCTACTGCAACAAGAACTTTTATGCTCTTGACACAATCGTCCAATAAGAATTCTTGGTAATTTCAAGGCCATGTAATTAAGAAATCCAGCTATGAAATCGCCGTAAGATCTCTAAGTTATTAATGAACTCAGCACAGATATGAAACATGTTTAAATGACTTATGGTTTATAATATTTTCATAGAATCCTAAAATCATAGAATGCTTGTTGGAATGGACATCAAGGATCATCTGGTCTAACATTTCTTGGAAAAATCGTGGTCTAGACAAGGTGCTCTAGCACTCTGTCCAACTGAATCTTAAAATTACCCAGTGTTGTGGAACACATAACTTCCCTAGGAATAGTTTACCATTCTTATTTTCAAAAAATGTTCTGCTTGCAACTCCCCAGAGGATAGGCATCTTTAATGTTAGTGACTTTTCTCAAGGAGGGCAGGAGATATTAACACTTTATTCTAGAGTATGTGCATGGATACATAATACTTTGCTTTCAAAAATTGAAAGCATATTTTTTTTAAAATGGGATTTAATAAAAAGGGCTGAAAGGAATTTTTCACCGAGGTAGTAATATTAAAATTTTCTAGCCTAATTCTAGTGTACATTTTTTTTCTCAATTATATCAGAACTAAAGGTTAATAATAATTTCTAATAGATTGTAGAGCTTTGTGGTTTCTTGGTGATTTTTTGCTTGCTTTTTGTTTGTTTGTGTTTTGTTTGTTGCTTTGGTTTTGTTTTTTTTTTCAACAGAACAGTGCAATTTCCTGTACATCACACTAATTAATATATGCTTTTGCTGAAAAATCTGTGGCAATAACAGAATCCCTGAAGGACTTGAACTTAGGCTCAATGATCTTTATGGGCCGCTTCCCTTAGGAAAACCTGTTCCAAAGGCTATGAAGGCATACCCTTGAAATAAAAATATAAAGTGGGGAAAAATCAAATGTCTATTTAAGAAACACATTTTTAATCCCTGTGATTCCAATCTCTATCTAAATATTCTTGCTCCAACAACAAAATCAAACTAAAATGTGCAAAACATATTGAATCTGTTACATGGATGATGATCTCCTTGGAAATGACAAATAACTGGGTTTTATTAAATAATTTTTTTTATATATATATATATATATATATATATATATATATATACTCTGAAATGTCTGACTTATCATATAAACCTCACTTATCAGATAGATATCAGACTCTCTATACAATAGAACATAATATATGTATATGTGCCATGGAACATCAGCTTGGTTACTACTGCCAGCTTGTATATTGGGGACAACTCCATGTAATCCAAGGGTTGAAGGTTGAGTTTTTTAAACTTAGTATTCTGCAGTTTTATTATATTCCTTACACATACCATTCCTTAGGCAAAGAAAGATTTGATGTTCTGCACTGTAGGTGTGTGTCCTTGTTGAACAGTCACCTATAGAGTGGTTAAGCAGATCAACACTCCCGCTCAGTTTATTGTCAGCTTGGAATTGTTTGAGGTGGCACTCAATCCTCTTGTCCATGTCATCTATAAAGTTATTGAATACAACTGGCATCATTACAACCCCACTGTTGACCTGACACTAGCTGGATGTAGCACAATTCACCACCATTCTCTGCACCATCCAGTTTTGAACACAGTGAAGTGTGGACTTTTCCAAGATATGGTCTGCCAGCTTTTCCAGGAGAATGCTGTGGGAAACAGCATCAAAGGCTTTACTGAAGTCCAGGTAGACAACATGCACAGCCTAGTGCACAGACCTACCCCACTGCCTCTCCTTCCTCATCTGTCCTGTTGGAAGAGCTTGTAGCCATCCATAGCACCTCTCCAGGCACAGGAGTCATTTCACCATGTTTGTGTGATGGCAGTTATGTCAGAGCTTTCCTATCACACAATGGCTTCCAGCTCCTCCTCTTCATTACCCACACTGTGTGCAGATGGACTTCTGCTCTGACATTTATTTCACTCCCAACATTGACCTGTTGCTCATGACTCATCTCTTGCCATCCTGATCCCTTTCCCCTCCAAATCTAGTTTAAAGCCTCTCAATCATCCCTGTGAATTCATGGGTTAGAGTCCTTCTCTCCCTTTTAATAGCTGAATCCTATCTGACTCCAGCAGGCCTGGTGCCATGTAAATATCTCCATAATTCAAAAAGCCAAAATTACACCAATGGCCCTGTCTTTAAGACGTGTTGATTGAGTGGGTTCTCCTCGACATTCTTCCTTCCTATTGAAGTGGTTGAAGAAAACACCACCTGTGCTCCTGCCTCTTCAACCAGTCATCCCATGAAATTATTTTGATTGTCCTAGGACTTCTCAACCTTGTCACTGCTGACCCGGATGACCAGAATTCAGTAATAATCAGAGAGCTAAATCAGATGAGGGAATTTCCTAGTACTAGAAAAAAGATTTCACAAACACTGATCAGTCTACCCATATGACATATATCTGATGCATATATAAAAGAATTTTTTTTCTTTCCTGGCATTCACCCAAACTGTAGCAGTTATGAACAAACAGTGGTCAGTAACCATGAATGGTACCAACAGCACAATTACTTTAGAGTAAAAATACAGTTTTATTATCTTACAACACTGATTCTGGTTTGTGAGTGTAAATTCATTGCATTGATTTTTCTAATCTTTGCAAACAAGCAACTCAACTGAGTTACAAGTCAGTGGGTTTTTTTTAAATAAACACAGTTACTACATTATTAAAATATTAAACTACCCCAATAACTTCTATTTTCCCAGTGTTAACGAATTGGAAAGATATATTAAATAGACTTCTTTCAGTTTAAACTTTTAACAAATGCCCCAGAGGCACTAAGTACTAGAACTCCTTAAATAAAAGTGTCATGATTTTTAAATTAGTTTTATTAAACAGAAGGGTTTCTGAAGAAATGCCTATTGCATCTCTAACTCAGCTGTCATGACAAATGCCAAGACATACAGAGCAATTTTTTTCTCACCCAGCATAATCAACAGTGGTCACGAGTTCTAGGGTAGACAGTCTCTTGTTGCAGAGGTTACAAAGCTGTTCAGTACAGATAGTAACACAGAAAAAGGAAACCTATCAACCAGAACTAATGTAAGACAGTGAATTCTCTTTTCCACCTCCATAAATTGACAACTGGTAAATTCTACCTTTTAAACTCTTCTAAGACGAATTATAAATCAAGGTACATATTATTCTAGGAGGTGAAGTAAGGCTATGAATTACTTAAGGAAGAGAAAGGGACTTCAGGAACCATCCCCAAGAAAAACCTCTCATGAACTCAGGCATATATTTTATTTTTTGCACTAAAGTAGCAATCAGCGTAACTTAAATGCATGACACTTATCCAGACTTTTCATAGTGTTAAAGCTCTGAAGCCAGGAACTTTTATGTATCACATAAGAAGAAAACAACCACATCTTTAGCAGTTTCTGGCCAAAAAAGAGGCTCTTTAGGTGTTACTTTAAGTAATGAAATCATGATCAAGAGAATTAGCTTTTTGTTTAATAGATAATGCATTCAGATTGCCTGTGGAAATGTCAAACTTTACCCATAGTGTTAGGGTCCTAAAGGAGGCACAACTGCATTATTACAGGCCTTAACTCTTTTTACTGATCTAAATTTGCCTTCCCTATTGGACAACTTCGAAATTCTGGGTGGGTTTTGAGGTGTAGAGCAGTTAAGCAACAGTGGTGTGTTTGTCTAAAATTAGAATGTTAGACAAAAAAAAAAGAAAAAAAAATCAGGTAATTAAAGCAAGTGAAAATAGCTCCATGGTTAAGTGGTAGTGGAAAGGTGAACTTGAGAGAGACCAGCCCTATGAAGAAGGACTTGAGGGTTCTGGTGGATGAGAAATCAGACATGACCCAGCAACGTGCACTTGTAGTCCAGGAAGCTAGGGCTGCATCAAAAAGAATGTGGCCAGCAGGTCAGGGGAGGTGGTTCTGACACTCTGCTTTGATCTGATGAGACCCACCTGGTGTACTGTGACCTTCTCTGGGACCTCGAGCACAGGAAAGATTTAGACTTGTTTCAGTGAGTCCAGAGGAGGGCTGAAGCACCTCTCCTGTGAAAACAAGCCTGAGAGAATCAAAGTTGTTCAGCCTAATCTAATGTTGCTTTATAAATGTTATTTGGCCATTATTTCATTTCAATTGTTATTGTTTTACTCTGATGTATCTAAGGGAGTAAGTATATCACTAGAGTGAGATGAATGAAGATATTTTTCACAAGCTCAAGTAGACTCTAAATTTCCTAAAGATAAAGGACTGTTATAACTAAGTAAAGTTTATAAGCATTTGCCTTTTCAAAAGCTGTCAAGTTAAAAGCTCTTACATAATTCTGTTAATACAGAAAAAACTCTGGAAATACTACTTGCTCTTCAGTGCTCTCAGTGACATTAAACTATTACAATTTTAATTTGCAGTTCAAAACAGAATTATATTAGATTTATCTAATTAATATTTTATTCATTTTTAAAAGGCACTTTTAGGCACAATGAGGTTGATATTAGTTACAGTAATTTTAAAGTAGTCTGCAGTGTTTTAAAGGTGCTGTAACTAACTGTTAAAGAATTTAAAAAATAAATTTCAGAAACTGAAAAATGTGTAAATGTACAAATATTTGGTTTCGAATTAGTGAAGTCATTTGTCTTGACTATCTTGCTTGTTATTTTTTTTTGATTTTGTTGGGTTTCTTTTTTAATAAAATAAAACTTTTCTTTGAAAACATAAGGATTTAAATATTAAAATGTATGTCAGTAGCTGTATTTAATTTCTTGTTGGGTCCAAATCTGCAAATTTCTTGTCAAACGAACTATTCACATTTATTGAAGAAAGAATGCACTGAAGTAAATTCAGAAATTGTTATTAATATTATCATTATTATTATTAATAGGGAAATATTGGCTAAATACTTATTACTCTCTTCTTGAGATAAATCCAATTACATTTACAATGTATGGCAAGTTTCAGTATTTGACAGGAAAAAAATTACTGACAAAGAAGCAAAAAATAAATAAATGCTTTCTCACATCTCAAAGAACAAATGACATTAAGTCATTGTGCTAATCACATATATTTACTCTGGATGGAATTGGTATTTAAAAGAATGATTTGTTTTGCAAGATGCAGTAAATCTGCCATTTATTCACATATTAGTAATCACTCGGGCTGAATTGCCTAAAGAACACAGAAATTAGAGGAAAGATAAACAAACGCAAATTGGTTATCACAAGGTAAACAGATTCTAATGAATTCTCTATTCTATGTAAGCAACATTATCCCCATCACTCTACTTTGATCTTAAACCAGTGAATATAATCACATAGATGCTTAAGACTGACTTTGAGTCAAAACATTTACAGAGCAGACTTAGACTTCTCCTGCGAGACCGTAATAGACTCTGTAGCACCCAAATCAACATGCGCTGTTGCTTCTTTCTTGTCTACACTGTTGTAGTTACCCTCACACTCACCTCCAGCATGTTCAGAGCCCTCCAAAAATACTGCTACACTCTCCAGCTTCCTGACTTTCTAGGCTCTTCTGTCTCTTGCAGGGTAGACGCTAAAATCCAGTACAGAAGCAGCAGAAGAGAGAAGCAAGAAAGTGGGATTGTTCTCTGTCGGGCCATTCATGTGTTCCACTTACTAGAGAAAACAGTAGCTGGGAAAGTGGCAATGGGACTGAATGTCATAAGGATTACCCAGCACGGTCCAAGAGCCTTTTTGTCCAAATGCTGACAGCCCCAGAGGGGAAGATTCCAGCAACTGTGTAAACTAGGGAATTACCAAGAAAAGAAGGACAAAAAGATCATGGCAGTTTTAGAGTTCCAGAATCATCATGCCACCATTGCAATTTCTGTCTAGGGCTGGCTGAGCATCATCAGCATGGGGGACACAGGGATGCAGCAAGGCAGTGGTGATACAGACTGCAACAGAGGACCCACACCTCGTGTGTGCATCCATGGAAGCTCTCTCACCAGTGGTTGGGCTGATATGGGTCTCGCCAAAGCCAGAGCATGCAGGCAGCTGTCTCAGTGTGTTAAATTCCCACTTCTGAAAATTAGTTCTAAAAGGCTGGTTTGAAGTTTGAAGGGGTTTCTTAAAATTTTTTCTATACCCAGAATTGTGGAATATTGATCCTGAATATATGGTCCATAGATTTTTGGTTAATTAGAAGTCATCAGTAATTCAATAAACCACTTGGAATCAGAGTTGATATAAACCACTATGAACTGAGAAGTTTTTATGTCCAACATTGTCATTGACTTCAAGCTCAAAAAATGTGTCTTTGAAGAAGCGCTCAACATATAGTGGAGAAGGTGTTGGAAAAGGGAGAACATTTTATTACTGACTGTTAAACAAAAGCTTTCAATAGTGACCTGAATTGTGGCAAGAAAGTAAATTTGTTGGAATCAAAATAATGCAATAGAAGTGACAAATATAATAATGTATTGATGGGTATCTAATATGGGTGGCTCAGAA
This sequence comes from Sylvia atricapilla, assembly GCF_009819655.1. NCBI lineage: Eukaryota > Metazoa > Chordata > Aves > Passeriformes > Sylviidae > Sylvia > Sylvia atricapilla. The sequence goes on along the minus strand of NC_089141.1, from coordinate 38,056,178 downwards.
GGTGACTGCAGCCTTGATTATACAGGTATAGCATGTGAAGACTCAAACAGCTAAACAGGGCTCAGGTATGTCAGATTGGAGGACTGTTCTTTGAAGAAAATCCAAGTGATGAGAAAATGTTTTTTATAATGAGAACTGTGATGCCCTGTTTTGCTAAGTATAACTTCTTTAGTATGTTGTACTAAGTAACTTACATGGTAAGGGTTAAATGCATAATACAAACAGCACATATTCAAATAATACTATTTCACAGTAAACTCAGGTTATATTTATTATGTTTGACAGAGTTACAACACAAAATACTGTTACACAATCTCTACAATACCCTATTTTGCAAAACCTTAGCAAGATGGCCTAGTCAACATGAAACTGCACTGTTGCCAAATGAAGTTTAGTGTGCAATAATTGGCCAGTTCATCCCAACTAGGAATTCCAGGTTCCTTTTATTGACAGATACCCTGAGGATGATTTAGATGTTGGTTGAACTGAATTAACTTCTGCCATTTCTTTTCATTCATTATAAACAGACACTCAGTGATGAAGCTCAAAGCCACATGCCTTAGGCATGCAGTGAAGTGTATGGAAAAAGAATGACTTCTTTTTCAAGATTTTCTTTTAAAAAATTAGTATCTTGGACTGCTGTTTCACAAATGACAAGTTTTTTATAACTAAAGTTAAAATAAATAAATCATACTCTCTAATTCATGCATGAATTTCTAAACTTGTATAACTGGATTTAAAAAATGTGAACTTATTTTTAGTAAAAAGTGTATTTTTAGACAATGTAATATGTGTATGTTATCAGCTAAATAGACACTACCATATAGGAATCTGTTAATTACATTTCTAAGATTGGTACAGTTGCATTTATTTTAATGTGCAAATTCCAGATTCTCATGTAGCTGAACATTCATTTATCTGGAAGACTGAATTTATGTTGGCACTAATTTGTTATGGATAATGAATGCACTATGCAAGAAAAACACACATTTCTTCTAGATAAGCCAAATTATTTTTAAATTTACCAACATGACTGATTACTTATGTATGACAATTACCATGTTTTAAAATAGTTTTTATATTTACTTATATTGATGTCTAAAGAATTATTAATATTTAATTTGTTTTTATCAGGAAAATCTATACAGACAAAACTAATATATACTGTTAGATTTCATACAATTGCAAAAGTACTAAGGACAAAGATTTGGGTTTAAAATGAAGTAATTCTTCATCCCCAGTTGAATTATTTTCTTTTGCTGTGTTCACAAACAAGCCTCTTGTACAAATTATGATCTACATATGGGAGTTTTAATAATGTTGATGACTTGGTATAAACTCAGTAGGATAATGTTGTATGCTCATTTTTCTTTTTAGGAGAGGAAAAAAAAACAATAAAACCAATGTTCAAAAATCTCTTATTCTTCTATTGTTCAAATATATATCTCACAGGAAAAAAAAAAGCAGAAGCAGTAGTTCAGGTCTAGTTCCTAACAACAAAATATAATTCTCACAAAATCACCTAGATTTCCTGTATCACATAGATGATTATCTGGTCAGTAGTTACAAATGCTATCATCTCTAATCTATGGATTTTACCTAACTCTTAAAAAAAGAGAATTGGGCAATGTCTGACCCTTAGAGTTGTTCAACTATAATACATCTTATTTTCTTGTTTCATGGGTTGAGATATATATATATGTATATATATATTAAATGTTAAGAAATTAACATATTTGTTTGTCTTATTCCTATTTATCTTTTGTGCTCTAGTCCTCACATCATTCTAGAGAGTTAAAAGGTTGCAATGTGTGGCATGACTTCTATTTGCTCAATGGTTTGGGAGACTGGCTGGCACTGCTATGTGCTAGTAATTAACTTTTTTCAGTTTATTTTCACAATTTATAGTGAGTCACTTGTTTCCCAATTAACATGATGTTCTCAGTCATTCTGTGAGCTCCCTTGCATTTGTCTACAGATAATGAATGTTCATTTGTCAACTGATATTGCATTAATTAGATCCTTTTCTCAGGGTTTTCTGCCACCCTTCCTTTCCTACTCAACTCCCAGATCCTAAAATGGATTTTAGCTATGAAGCAAATATTCGAATTTCTGTGGTAATTTTTGACTGATGAATTGAGCTTTCATGGAGGACAAGAAGGCTCAACTCAAGAATGAGTTAAGCTGTCTGAAAATGGGAATGCCTGAGATAGAAGGCTACTTTACAAGGGAGTGAAGCATTTCTGAGTGCTGAGACAAGGAACAGCCTCAGAATTAACCTGTAGCCATCCTGGAACGAGAGCACTAAGGAGCCATTTTTCCCAGCAGATGTGGGCAGGAGGATAGAGCCAAGGGTGGCCTGGAGCATGCTGTACCACTGTTCTTGGGACTGGTGCTGGTGCAAAGGTATATAAGCATTCTGCTTGTGATCGATCTTTGAAGACTCCATGTAGAGCTGCACACTGTACTAGGACAAAACATTGCATTGTTTATTACAATTTTTAATGTAATTTTTTGAGCAAAAATGTATTTAATTTGCCTCAAGGCATACCATGAAAATTCCCCAAGAGCTAGCAAACTGATTAGTCACTCTAGAGTTTTAAAGAGTTTAACTTGGTTTTTTGTTGTGCTCAGTTTTTTTGTTTGTTTGTTTGGTTGGTTTGGGTTTGGTGGGGTTTTTTTTTGGTAGTATATTTTCTACAGAAACACAAGAAGGAATATTCTGTACCTTCTATTTCCATGCTATCTCACATTTTCTGGCTTTTCTTTAATCCATGTCTCTACTCAGTTCAAATTAACTTTGAAGTAATTTTTGCTTTTTGTACTGAAAGTTAATGTGCTCACTCTAAATTCCCTGTAGTAGCAATAGACATTTTGTCTTTGAAAAGAAAACACATATAGAATTTTTATAGGATTCTACTTCTCAGACAGACTGTATGCTCCTCTTCAAATTTCTATAAATGTCATGGACATATGCAACCCTTGGCACTACTGAAAGCTTTGCTATCAACTACAGTGGAATTTGAACTAGGTTTTCAGTTGGTGGTTTTATTGACTTTCTACTTTCAAGGTCTTTTCTAACATGAAAACTAGTAATTCATATTTTCAGCTAAATTGCCTGTTGTCCCACTTTTCCTCCTATTCTAACAATTTGGATGAAAGATTCTGTTTCTACAAATAATTATATAATTAAGCTGTAAAATATTTAAGATTCTTCATAAGTATTTTTATTAGATGGGTTTTTGAAATCAGAGAGTTAGATCAGCTGATATATCAACTGAAAGAGAAACATTGAAATTGGAAGGCTGTGGTTTGTAGCTACACTATAATGAGAAAAACATACTACTACTTTACTATATTACTTGCAATCTCTTGAGTTCCTTCTCAGCAGTAGCTATGTATTTCCTTCTAGCAGTATTACTCCTGGGACACAGCAAACAGATTTTCATACAAGTGCATATGCTGCCTGGGACTTGAACCCAGCTGGAAATGTTTCTGAGTCCCTAAATTATAAAGAATAGCTTTTTTACTTCCATAGTTTCTGTACAGGGATTATTTTCCTCATCAAAGGGACTTCCTTTCCCACCTCTCCTCAAAGTTATCTAATTTTCATTAGTATATGATTTACAGAGTAAAGGAGATTTTTAATGAACTAAAATCCATTTCATTTTTATTTGATGACTTGTTGCATTTATCTTAATAAATACTATGAAATAGTTTTCATCAGGTCTGTGAAATAAACAGTTCTTGCATATAGTAAAAAAGGCAATATTCAGTGAGCAGCAAACTGAATCAAATAAATAGCACTGAAGGCTCTCTATTCCATATAGCAAATTACTTTTCAATCTTGAACTTAAGAAGGCAGTGACACAGTTATTTTTTTAATAATCTGTGGATAATAGAACAAAGCTCTAATTGAAAATTTGAATAACAAAAATAATTAAATAAGATCTATGGATCAGTATATCATGAAAACTGAACATATCTCTTTAAGTTCATGTTAATTATAAAAAACATGTGATCTATTAAAAGAAAAGGAGAACAGTAATTGATTCTGTAAATGACCTTGTATAGAAATACATATGAATTCTTGATGGGTGGGACAAGTATGGATACATCAAAGTACTGCAGATACAATAGGAATGCTCAGAATGTAGCCTTAAATGTGAGCTCAGAGACCACTGACAGAAGTTTGCACAGCCAATGTCACCTTTGCTGATGCTCCAAAGTAACTATCAGCAAAAATGGAAGATTTACCAAAAGAAGAAAAGAGCTTTTTTCCACCACATTTATATCTCCAGCAACTTCTTCATTATAAGATATTATCTCTATATGGAACTAGGTAAGGGAGCTTGGATGAAAAGAACGTATTTTCCTATGTCTCAGAGTCCAGCCAACCATGCTATTGAAGATGCACCTAGCTTGAATACAGAAACTGTGATATCCCACTGCCTTTCTTCTCCTAAATGTAAAAAAAAAAACAAACCAAACAAACAAAAAAAGAAAAAAAAAAAAAAAAAAAAAAAACCAAAACAAAAAAAAAAAAAAACCCAAAAAAACCTTAAACTTTCTCTTTTAAAAAATATAACAAGTATTTAGATCACATTCACTATGGAAATCTAAACAAAGTTTTCTCTGTTTAGAATGAGTTTTATTATGGAATGGCTGACACTTTTCAATGACTTTCTGTTTCCCTTCTACGTGTTCTTAGGATGTCATGAAACCTTACGTGTTTCTGCAAACCAAGAACTTCAGTTTAAACTAACTAATTTGGATTGAAGGATTTTCAGTATCAAATTTTGGAAGTGGATTTTTGCTTCATAAAGCATCTGAACACTAACTAGGATTACTGTTACAAAATTTAGTTGTTGCATTTTACTTGCTAGAAATAGTCATTTATCTAAATTTGTTTTTATACTGCCTCTCCTCATAAACAATTCAAGCATAAACTCTGTAAAAGATTCCTTGCACTTTAAATAAGTTAACATATCACTTTTATTAGCTTACTGTATGAAAAAGTTATGCTGATGTTTATTTTCATTTTCAATTCATGAAAGACATTTCTTGCAGGAGAGGCTTTCAAAGTCTGGCAAAAATGGGAATAGAATATCAAAAGCCTTGTTTTACAATATTCAGGAATACCACTTTCTTTATTGCATGCAATCTTAGAAACTCTTCCTTGAAATACATTCAGCTGATCAGGTAACATTTCTATCCAGGCCATTCATCAATAGATGTGCTTCCTTCCACATTTTATTATTTTGTAAATGAATTAGCTATTTTTTCACCAGTAATATTGAGATATTGTGGTCAAAGGATGTTTTTTCATCTGTACAGGTGTGAATTCTTTGTTACGTAGTTATGGCAAACTATTTTGAGTAATACCTAATTTACTTGTTGTTTTCTTAAATCAGTGTAGAATTAAAATTTCACTTGACATTTGCAAATAAATAAATCTCTAAATATAGCATCTGAACTGGGATGATATTTAAATAAATATTCAATTACAATACACTTGAGGTAATAAATACACTTGAGGATTAAAATTAATTTTTAAATTTTGTGCATCAAGAACTTAAACCCCAGAATACCTAATGATATTTTAAGAGAGCTGTGGCCCTCTTTCATCTTACAATAATATTTAATTGAAAAGAACTTGGAGTAAAAGAAAAGAAGCACTAAAGATGCTACATTTTCCCTCTTCTGTTCTACAATAAATGGTGAACTACAACTTTCATTTAAACTATTGTAATACAACTTGCAAATGTAAATCAAAAAGACCACACACTATGTCTTTCACATAAAAGAGACAGTTCAAGCTTTTAAACTTCCTTTAAAAAATATAAAAATAGTGCAGTCACTTATTCATAAAATCTATTGACTCTAACTCTTGTGTCTCATATAGTACCACTCTTTTCCCTTTCTGGCTAAAAATAAACCTGAGAGAAATCACCCTATAAATATTTTCCCTTCTCAGATATTTACATTAGGATGATACACATTTTCCTTTTGAATATTCAATCTTTTGGAAGGAACACAGTGAGCAGCTCACACTTCTATCTGTTTTGGAATCTCAAACCAGAAGAGAACATCCTCACCACATGCAATGGGCAAGCAGGAGATAGAGCCATGAACTACAAGGGAAAGTTGTGCAACAACAAAAAATAATTATGCACTGATAACTGTGTCTTGTTAGAGACGAAAGAGATTAAACCAAAAGGTGTAAAGGGAAAATAAAGGATAATAAACTTGGGATAGATGTGTAAAGCTATGTCTTCCTTTTGCAAAATCACTGATAGAAGGTTAATTTCTATCAATTTCTTATGGAGTTCTTCAATATATTCCCTGTCTTGAAAGCTGCTGCTTTGATGACCATCATGTTCTCAGTTTGATTTCCTGGGAAAGCAGAGGCGTGAGTGAGAACCTGGTGTCAACCAGAGTATGTGGAACTGTCCCATTCAGATATTTCATTTTGGAGTACAAACTGGGACAGTTCAGACTAGTTTTAAAGCAAGTAAACAGGGAAGTCTCTTGGATCAGTTAAAAGTTGTTTCTTTTTGCTCTTTCACTGTGATAGAGAATGCAATATTTGCACAAAACTGTAGCTATGAAAACATCACCAAAAAAGCAACCAGAGAATTCTCCTACAGAAATAAATTATACCGATATTGTTCTTACCTTAACTTTCATCTTGCCCTGATGCTTCTGAATTCAGAAATTTTAAGAGGAGTTATATATTACCCTCTTTGAAGAAAAAACAATTGCATCCCTTTGGATGCATATGTCTGAAGACCAAATTCTGCTTTTGGTACATCACCAAAAGTCTGATCTATCCTCCTGCAAATTAAAGTTAGTATCAACTAAAAAAAAAAAAAAAAGTGCCAATTCAATCATGTTTATAAATATTGTCTTATATCTGTATTTTAAAGACTGACTAATTTCCCACTTTTCCAAGAACTTTCATATCTAGAATACTGAATCCAGTTTTAGGCCTCACTGTAAAAGAAAGACAGTGACCAGTTGAAGAGAATACAAGGAGATCACTGAGTTGGGGGGAGCGAAGCACTTGCTCTTAAACAAGAGTCTGAGGGAGCTGGGCTTTTTCAGTTTGGAACAGAGTTGGCCTTGGAGGGATCTACCAGCAGACCTCAGTGTTAGGGGAAGTCCTTGAGGAGACATCACCAGGCTCTGCAAAGCAATGCAAGCTGGAAAGATGAGAAACAAGTATAAATCAAAATAAGAGAGTTTCATCTGAATATGAGGAGAAGTTTTCCACCATAAGGACAGAGAGGCAGTGGCACAAACAGAGAGAAGTTGTTCACTTTCCATCTTTGGATGATTTCAAGACCCAACTGAATGAATACCTAAGCATCTTGGTCTGACCCAACTGGATGAAGATGTAAACAGCCTGGCCTGACCTCCTTGGAGCCGACCTGCCATGAGCAGAAGATTGGACTGGAGACTGTCCAAGGCCCTTCTTCTATCTGTACAATACTATTGTACAAAATTTGCATTTTATACAGAGATTTTTCAGATTGCCAGATTTGGTAGTTACCTAGTTTATTTCATGTGATAGATAATCCAGGCTGACATCAGTTACAAGAAATTATTTTAAAATAATGCAACCAATAAATGTGAAGTCTATACTCTCAAAAAGCCTCTGTGGAATCCCATAAAAATACACAAAAACCAAGGCAAAAGCCTATTATGTGTGTCTGCCCAATTCATTAGAATTAACTAATGAGACTGTTGACTTCTAAAATTGCTTGTGTCAGGTGGCAATGACAAACCTGTATTTGCAGAATGTCATTAAATAGTTTGGAGCTCATTTCTAACAGTATAAGATATTAGATTAAGACAATAATAATGTTCATATGAATTTGAAATAATAATTAGAAATCTTCTTTAGAAACTCCACCGCATATATGAATAAAAGGATAAAATAACTTTAATTCTGAGGACTTTAAACAGGAAAAATACTCATGCTATAATAAACAACAATAATTAGTATAATGACAGTATATAATACTGAGCTTTGGTTCTTCTCATCCTGTCAAAGAAGCAATTATTTTTCCTCACAAAACTGCAAATAAAGGAGTTGTACTGCATATTAGGGATGTTTAATGCTTATTATCAGTGTCTCTGTTATAGTATGAAAAGCTTCAATTTTTGTGTGAAGTTATGGATTTTCCACTATTTTCAAAAGTATTGCAAAAGACAAATATGTCTCATTTGTTAAGACCTCTTCTCTAGATGTCTCTGCAACACCTGAGATAAGAATTTGGATTCAGACATGAGTCAAGATCAAGATGTCTTGACAGCCTCTTTCTCTCCTTCTAGTCATGTAAGGCAGCATGCCATAAGCATTTTTATGGCACTTTACTAGGGGTTTTTGCAAGTCTAGAAAGATAAAACAACATTTATAAATATATGCTTTGCAAATACTTCTCATAACTTGAAATGTAAATGAATGTTATATAGAACCAGAAACATGAATGGTATATGAAGTTGTTCTGAAATGTGTACCTGTGTAAACTGTATAATGAAAATCTTACACAAGACTTTAGCTCTCAATGTTTTCTTATTATCAATTTTAAATCATCAGTTTTCTGAGATTTTCATACTGAAAAAAAATCATGAAAAATATGGGCATCTTCCAAAATTACCTCTAGCTCAGGGATTGCTACATCTGGCTATCACCCAAATACATGAATTCCAGATAGGACGGTAATAGTTATATCATATCTGGAAAGGCATGGTCAATGAGCTGTCTTCAAGATTCATTGCTTGTCACTTTGAACATTTGCGTTCACTACTTACAAAGTATGTGTGGCTAAAATTATAAGACTTTCTTTTGCTCATTTCTTAGGAAAAGATGAGTGTCTGTGCAGTATCTGCCCCAAATTCTACCTGCCTGTATCTATCCCCAACGTGAATGAGTGACTGCCTTGTAACCAATCTCAGTCTGGCTGGTAGGAGACAGCAGTGCAATGGGCACAGTCTCAGACAGCCAGGTTTCAAATTGGACTTCTATATTCACTATGTGGAAAGTAAACATATTTTGGTCTTGATGGACATTTTAAAGCTGTTTTTAACCAACAGTGAAGGCTGCTTGGACCTTAATGGTTTGATTCATAGCTGCTTTCATGAAAAGCATGGTACCTCCCCAGATCAGACCAGAAGTGGGGGTGAGGCCGTACCACACTTGATTTTGTATTAGTTAATCCTTCAGGGAGGTGGCACACTCAGTGGAGTGGCTCTGTGTGTAGTTCACTCCTGATTTTACTGGGATTTCTGATGCTGTATCAGTGCAAGAGATCACCTGCTTCAAAAAGCTAGGCATGCATTTTGGCTTCCTGTGATTGCAAAGCCAGTCTGATAGAAAGCTGCCTTGGAAAGTAGAAGTCTTACTGCCATGAAATTTCCCTTACATCTAGTATATTGGTTTAGCCCCAAAACAGAATAAAATGGAACAAACCAGAACAGAATCTTTTTCACTGCATCAACCAATTAAGCACTGAATACATGATCTGTAGTTATAGAGGTACAGGGAAAGAACCGAACCACAACTTTTGCAGCTATTTGTCACTGGTAAGGCTTCACTGTAATGCCAGACTGAGCCTACGTAACAATTTTAGGATAAATTTGTTTCTTCTTTAGATCCCATTGGGATGAAAAAAAGGTTTCTCTGTATGGAGACAGATTTATAGATCTGAAATCTACATACATGCAGTTTGTTACAATAATATTTCTATTTTTCCTATTGTGTGTCAACAGAAGGCGATGAACCGTTATTAATATGTTACATTTAAGTTTCTCATTAGCATGGAATAAGCTGTAAACATATATATCACAATTTAATCTATCAAATTATGTACTCAGTATTAATGATAACTATACTAATATCTGAATAATTCAGAACCATAATCTAATAGGACTTCAGACATTACTTACAAGGTATTTAATAAAATTGTAGTAACAAAAAGTTTTAATTTTGAAGTGCTTTAACCTTTGTAAACTTACAGAGCAGCAAAATATAATATTTCATCACAAAATTAAAATAAAATAGTCTGGAAGAACATAAAATTGAGGTCAAAGTAAATGGCTTCAAGATCAAAGTCTGGAATATTTTAGTTATTTCTATTGCAGACACGTAAGTAGGAGAGGGGAGAATCACTACTCATTTCAGGTTGTAAAAGCATGAATTTTCTCAGAACACATGCATGCTTGTTGTCACCAAGATATCAGTCATATAAACCTCTTCAATCCTATTTTTAAACTAGTGTGTTTCTATTAACATTGCTAGCTGTGTTAGCTTTCTCAGTCTGTGTTGCTCTCCCCACCTTGAAAAGAAACTTGTTACTCTGTGAGATGATTCAGCTGCTAGCCAAGCAGGTGCTAAACTGCTATACTTTGCATCCAGCAGGCAAAACATTTTCTCTAAGATTGAAATTCTAGTCCTTAATGTATGAAACAGACTGCAAAGGAAACTTTTCTGATGAGAATAATTGCATCTGAAATAGATTTGATGTAATTTTCTACCTCTAGTGTTTTTAATTCTATAATCAAGGGAAAGCTATTCAAGTCGTTTAGATGCTTATTCAAGTCACTGTAGGCTTGAACGACCTTAAGTTAGAGAACTAATAAGTATACATGGAAAGCCTAAGTCACTGGTGTATAGTAAGTAAAGTTTAGTATTAGTCTTAACATGATGTTTGCATTGATGTGTAAAAAGTATGATTTCTACAGGAACTTATATGTAATTAAAAAACCTCAACCTAATGTATTAGATATAATCTCAAAAATCCTTTTTAAACACACTAGAATAGGAATCAGGGTAAATAAACAGTAAACTTACAATTTTTAGATGCCCTTAGCTCTTCAAATTTAAGTAGGTAGCATGCAAGAACAAGTTATCTCAAAATCAGGACTCCCAGACAAAATCTGTTTAAGAAAATTATTTTTCTCCAATTAGATTGGTGAAAAAAATATATGTTCAAGTAGCCAAAATTTCTTTATTAATTTTTAAATTCAGGTGGTTTTTTTCCTGGTAAAATATCACATAGTGTATGTGATTTAAAGCTTCTTGGTTCTCAAAAAATTATGTTAGAAGTTCACACAATAAGAGTAAAATCTAGAATGGTCAATTTATAATCAAAAAAAAATCATATTAAAATCATGAAATGATCAAGCACTGGAACATCATGATACTCACTGTGATAAGATTTTCTCCTTAGCACTATTTAAGGTCACACAGCCCAAAATTAATAATAATAATAATAATAATAATAATAATAATAATAATAATAATAAAATCCCAGGAAAAATGCAACATTTATCCTTCACAGAGCCACAGCTGGTTTTTTTTTAGCATAGTTTAGCAAAGTTTCTATGGGTAGTTTTAGCTGGCTATATGTTTAAAAAAACAGCCTTGTTTGATAGGGAGAACTGTCCCTATGGAACATGAACTGGCAAAAGGCCAGAGTCAGTAAGGAAAATTCAAAATCAGTTGCAACACAGCAGCAGTCTAAAGTATCAATTTCAAAATAATTGAGTCATTATTTAACACATGAAATACTCAATAATCCTTTTTTTTTTTTTTTTTCTTAAATAAATTATAATGACCATCAGAAGTGAAGTCAATAAACATTTTTTTTAACCCATAGTTTTGAGTGAGTAGAATTTCTGGCAGGTACCCAAACAGGTCACCATGAGTAGGATAATGTGGCAATCTGTTATCATTAGCTCTGTTGGAAAGGTTCTGAACACACTAGAGAGAATTAAATGACCTGGAAAACTCAGTCTATGGAAAAGTCTATTGTACTCATCTCCTTTATTTCCACCTCTCTGCATCACTGGAATAGTGGAACAGCAAGATTTGCAGTGGTGACAAAGATAAAGGTCATTTTTCTGTTTCTCTTTCATCCAGCACGAGACATTTAAGGACTGTTAAATTCTACACATACAGAAAATTACTATTTTCTGTCAGGTCCTTCTGCTCTCTTGGCGCGTTAGTCTATTGAAATCTTCACATTTGGGAGACATTGCAGGCTTGTGTTTTAAAAATTGCTGCTACTTTTGTTCCTGACCATCATTTTTACAACTGTCAGAATTTCAAATCACCCAAAATAACAATACACAACCCCCCTATATAGCCCATTTTAGCAACTGTTTTTCCTAACCGGTATAATTTTTTCCAGCAAAACTGGAAAGAAAGAGTACTTCTTAACAGTTCTATTAGGTCTAATCATTATGCCAAGATCCACATGGTCAAGAAAGATGCTATAAATAGAATGATATAACCTCTTTAAAACATGCATCAGAGACATTTCTACGGTTTACATAAACTTCATTGCTGTTCTCTATTTATTTGAGTGGTTAATTTGAAGTGAAGACTGTAACTTTGACATGCATCAGCTATTCTGATTTAACAGTTTTATATGCAAACCTTATTCCTGTGAAATCCAACTAAAGATAAATCCACAGAAATTAAAGAAAAGAAACATGAATCAGAGGAATCTTAGGCAAAAAAGGAAAAGAAAACTTTTGCATTTTGGGAGAGATGAACCTATGCCTTGACCTCAAAGTTGAGAAAAAAATTCAAGGGACTATAGTCAGGGAAGCTCAGTGTTTTCCCTGAATCTGTTTTATTTTATACTATGTACTTACTGAGAGCCTGAGGACATGGACTACCAAATACATATTTTTGATAGCATATTCTTCACCAGTAAATAAGCAGCTTGTGCTTAGGCATTAATTATGCCAAATCTTTCTTCTTTATGGAAGTGTAACAAAATACAGCACAATTTATGTTTTACTGGTAATTTATGTTATTTTTTCAATGGGAGTTTCTCTATTTGAGCACATTATCTTTTATGACTGATGAACCACGCAGATTTAAGAAACAAACACAGGACTCATTTCTGCTCTGTTGCAGCAGAGGATGAATTTAACACCTGACACAAAGGCTGGCAGGACAGAAGTCAGTTCTGTCACTTGATATTATAGATTAATGTAAAAAGAATATCTGCATAAATGATCCCAAAATATTTGTCAAAATTTGACTATCATAAACCTCCAGTCTAAAGATTAAAAGAATTCTGGAATAGTATAAATAATTATTTAGCCTATTAGAAGTTATTATTTTGAGAAAAAAAAAAATCTGTGGGATATTATTTCTTAAATATACCTTTACCAATTATGTCTTAGACTTATCTTTTCTATTCTTTAGCAAGATTTTTCATTTATCCTTTGGGGAAAAAAAACCCCACCCTCTTCTGTCTTCTCTTCTCTATCACTTTTTGCTCCTCAAAACCATTAAAGACACATCTTAGATTCCAGAAATCCTGATTTGCATGCATTCCGAACTACAATATTTTTATATAACAAATATCCTTACACAAATCCTCTACTCTTATAACACTTGTAGAAAAAAAAAACGCAAAAAACCAACAAGTTAAAATTCACCTGCCAATCTTTCCTATGCTTTTAGTGCAATACATTTCCAAGGGCAAGAAAATGAGTTAAACTGTGTTGTATTTAAAATGACACTGCAAATCTACTTATATCAAGTTCATCAGTTCTAATTCAGTTATGTCTTTTGGAGGTCTCTGACTCTCTCATTCATTACAATGACTTTCTACTCTCTGATATGATTCTCAATTAGTTGGGTAGGCAGGTAAAACTCTGACATCCAGCAATGAACTGTGTGCTTCCAAATATGTTTGCACAGCCACACATTACACTTTAGCAAGCTCTTTACCTTAACCCATTAATAAACCATAGTTTGAGGTTAGGAATAAAGACTCAACTCAAAAATTAATTAGAGGTGTCCTGAACTACATGATCATGAGCCATTCAGCTATGAAATGATAAAGCACATCAGTTAACAGATAACCACAGACATTTACTCCATCTTATTTCAATCTGTGGCTGCACTCATGATAAATTGAAAGTGAATAACTATCGTTCATCTGTAAAGTGAATATCAAATTCAAATGACTCAAATCTACAGCTGCTGTATCACAATGGTTTGTATCACAACAGGCTCTTGAACAAAATGCTTTCCATATTCACCTGCTTCATTAATACAAATTTGTATTTATATAGTACTCCAGTAAGGCATGCCCTGAGTTACACAAACCACTTAATCTAAGTTGGAAAAAAACTACTAAAAGGGGCATTATCCTTGACCTTCATGAGATTTACCTTCTTGGAATTCATTTGTCATTTCAGAGTCCTGAAGCATACCCACCATATTCTAGACCTATACCAAGCCACACTGAAATACCTGAGAGGTTAGACTTACAGTTTAGATTTTGTGACTTATCTACAGAGATTTCCAGAATCAATTATATGCTACTAAACATCACACAAAAATTACATTTAAAAACCTCTTCAGTGCATTCAGGTTAAGAATGTACTGCAGTGACTGTTTTAGAACACTTACAAGGAATGGTAAACACTTTCAAAACAGAACCTTCTACAAATCCATATTGAGAAATATAACAATATCATCCATAAAAGTTTTTTTTTTTTTTTTAAATCTCTGTTCTATTTGTAACCTTATTCAGTTTAAATTGCTCATGAGAGCATCTGTGTTTGATTTGAACTTTATAAACTAATAAAGGCAAAAAATAGACAATAAACGTATCCCAAAAGTAGTTTTGTCTAAATATCCAGTACCTTCACTTTCCAATTGTCTGTACAGGAGTTCTTCAAAGCAGAAATTATCTCCACAGATTAGGTCCTGTACGAGTGAAAGCCGATGATGCTCAGAAGCTGCACCGGATTCAATTGTATTAGGAATCCCTTTTCATAATCTGTGAGGGAAAAAGAGTTACATGTGTATGTAGAGCTGTATTTGAAGTATTAGGTGTCCAAAACCTTCTTCTATGTGGACATACGTTCATTTGGCTCTTTATGTTTCATTCCTTGCATGTTGCATGACATAGCAGTATTGGTTGGCTGTGTGAGTTTAATCTAAGAGATCTGCCTTTCTTCAGACTAGATATAGAATTCAAGTGTTTGATTTATGTTGTTTGGTGGAAAAAAATCTAATTTCTTATGACAAGAACAAGAAATTAAGAGAAGTAAGAGAAATTAAGAGTTCTTTTTTATCTGCTACCCTTTATAAAGGACAGTGCTGGGAAGAATGGAAATGATACGTGTTAACAGTATTAGCCTCTTATGATCATGTATACTCATCTATAATGGAATGAATATAAAATAATTTCTGTTGTTTGAATTTATACCAGCTCATAAGCATTATTGTAAAGATGTTTTCTCATAGGATTTTTTTTAGAGTAACTTTTTCCAGATAAGGTGCAATCACAAATTTGTTGATTATTTCAAAGTACTCATTTGAAATTATGCTAGAGACATGTGTCTCCATTTAGCTTATTATTCTAAAAAAAAAAAAAAAAAAAAAAAAAAAAAAACCACAAAAAAACCCAAAAAACACATGACTTCCTTAAAATAATTATGGTGTTAACTATTTGATGATTAAGCTAAATCGACTGCAATGAAATCACAACACTTTTAATAAATTTGAACAATTTTTAGCAACCTCAGTCAGGAAAGAAAAAGTCCCTAACCGCTCCTCACCAAAAACCCAACTAAACACACCCCCTGCAAAAAAAACCCCAACAAAACAACAAACAAACAAACAAACAAGCAAACAAACCTACCTCCCAAAAAACCCACCAAATAAAAACCCCTCCAAAAACCCCAAAACCCACCCCAAAACCCAAGCAGAAAAGCATTGTTGTGGTGTTACATGGGCATTTAGATTAATTTTCAAATAAATGCTAAACCTCAATTTTTTAATGAAAAAGTGTTTATTGAAAATTAACACAGTACTATCATTTTCAAGTTTTTCCTTTTTTCATTTCCTTTTACTCAACCTGAGTTAAGTTTATAAATGCTTCTTCCCTTGACTTTTTCATTCTTTCCTCCTGACTAAAGGAATCATGAGAAATTTCTTCATGTTCCAATTTACTGTCTACTTCATCTGTTGTCCTGGGAAACTAGCAGCAACTGGAAGTACATCTACTAAGCAGTTTTTGCCCTATTCAAAACAAACCAAATAAATAAAAGCCAACTAACTTTCTTAGTCATATCTGTTTATGTGATAGGCAGGAAATGTATTAGATGTCCAAAATTCTTCTACCAAAGCACTGTGGTAGAATTGACTACCAACTTCATAGCTAATTCACCTGAGAATTATGAACAGTCTTCCCTCACTCTATCAGACTTGTAATTCAAATTCAAAGTTTTACCTAGACCTTGCCTTTAGAAAGGCACTGAATTCAGGGACTAGAGAGTAGCTTTGAATTATATTTCATTTCTTGAAACAAACAAATAAATAAGCAAAAATATAACGGAGAAAATCTGCTGCTGCTCTTATTAATATTTTGTGAAGCCCTGCCTAGAGGATAAGAATTTACCTAAGTGATATTACAGTTCTGCCCTGTACTGCTTGAATGATTCAAAGCTGCATTCTGCAGTCCAGTAACCATTAAAATCTGTGAAGCAAAGGAAGACAATCTGTGCATTCTTCTTTTAGAGTTCGTTCACCTTGCTAAAAACAATAGAATTTTATAAAGATTATGAAGACAAAGATTAAAGTAATCTAGTCATGAAGCCACCATATAGGAAGAGAGAGAATTAGACCTTTTCTCTTCCTTTACAATATTTGCATGGGTTTTAATTGTTAATTATAATAATGTTTAGTGCAAGCAAAAACCCAGGTGAATACCAAGTACCCGACAAATACATTTTCTCTGGTCTATTTGTTTACCAAGCGGTAAAAGCTCATGATTTAATAAACCTTCCAAATTCCATTCATAGTACAATTTAGACAATTTTCATAAGGAATGCCATTCCTCCCTCCTGTCTTTTAAGCACCTGTTTGTCAGCAACTATGGAGAGGCATATGCTAAAATGGGAAAAATTATCCTTGAAAGCTGCAGGCTCAATTCCCATCTCTGACAGAAGCACTTCCACACAACCATGCTTTATTTCATTTGAATTCACTATGAGCATCTCCAAACAGCATCTGGATAATGAAGACGTCAGCCCTGAAGAATTTACCTAAAAGTTAGAAAATACCCCAGATGATTCTCTGAGTGGACTGGATCCTGTAGCCCAGTGAATTGCTACCGCTATCAGTGTGCCCTGACCTTTGTACAAACTTTCAAGGCATAAGACAGTCATGTTTACTTTGTCTGAATTTCTCTTACTCAGCTAAACTTTGTTATAGTTGCTAGAACTGTAACAGCAATTTTTGAAATTACCAAGAAACCAGGTGTATTTAATTTTGCTTTTGCTTATCTTTCTATGGTAAAATTTTCATATGTGTGGTAGTAACAAGTAGTTTTTTCTGAATAGAATTTGATATTTATGACTCCAACATGTCAGCATAGCATAGAGGACATTTGTGGTCTGACAAAACAGGCCTTGAATGGTGGGACATAGGATTCAGTGTAGAGAGGGGAAGACACATAATTATAAGAAATTACCATAGTAAATGATTATATAAATAATCATATTAAATTATTGTATAAATTATTAAATTATTCTATATTATATAAAATCATATATATATATATTATACAAAAGAAGAAATCACAAGCTAATTTTCCAGACCCAATGTCTTATAAGCACCTGACTAATGACCAGCTAAGGCAGTATAGACCTGGCAAAAATACTTTTAAAGGCAGCAAAGAGAAAAAAGATCAGGTACCTAACATATGTAAAGCACGCCATAATTAGTAATTACAGAAGAAGCACACATGTGAAAAATAGTGACAAATAGCAAGTTATGAGGAAATTGACAAATGTAGAAAAAGTCCTTTTGTGAGTCTAAGGTGAAGAAGAAAACACACATGAGTACCTGTGAAAGACTAAGGATACACTAAACAGCTGCAACCTCTCCCCATGCTGAAGTCAACATTTAGACTCATGTGTTAGGAAATCAAGCTTAATAGGATAAAAGTGCTATCAAGATTGTGTGTATGGAAATTTCAACTTCTTCTGTGATGGCATAATTTTTGTTATTTTCAATTCCTTTCTTGTTTTTTTTGTTTTCCTGTGCTAATAGGTACTGAATGAAAAAGAAATTTTCAAGTGACAGTTAAGATTTAAATTACACTAACAATAAACTATTAAATCTACATAAAAGGTGTGTTTCTTCTTTGGCCATAAAATACTGCTTTTTCACAGCACATTTTGAAACCAATTCCTAGATATTATTAAGCTGATCAATCATTTGCCTGCAAAGCTTACAGCTACACCTGGGAAAGAAAGACTGCTCTTAAGAATCATGTCATTCCATGGTGTTTCATTTTATATGTTTTTTGTTTTATAATGGAAAATAAAAGCAAACACACAAATTTCCTTTTGACAATAATAATGACAAATCCCTCCTTTTAATATAGTTCAAAATTAACTTTTCTGTTTTCTTGAGTTTCTTTCTCTTCTGACCTGTTTGAATGTATGTGTATAATATAAGCTATCGTTCTGTGTTCATCCATATCCATATGCCAATAATGTTTTTTTAATTTTATTTTTAGACTGATTAAACATTAATTAACTGGAGTAATTAATCAATTTTTTTACTGCTAATAGTCATAGATTTCATTTTTAAGAACTTGTTTTGTAATGAAAATGAATATGAATCTGTATTACTTTCAGCTTTGAACTGAATGTCAAAAATATAATTGTGAAAGAAATGTTGCACAGTAACATGGAAGCATGATGCATTAAAAGAAAAAGAATCACAATTTATTCAAACATTTTATTAGATATAAGCATCTACAGATCACTGAATTCCACAGAAGGTGGGCTAGCCATTAGGTTTCAGTAACTGAAAGAAACAATAAATCTCAGCTTTTACTTTTACAGCCCATTACACACAAAGGTCTAAAACCTTTCTATTTGCAAGCCTCAGAGTACTCCAGCTGCAGAGTCTTTAACTTTCCAACTTTCTGTGACTAATAGATGCTATACTGTAGAACGAACAGGAAATTAGAGTGGAGAGAGATGTAAAGTCAGTATCCTCAGAAAGGCCGTGCAGGAATGATGTGAAGAATAGTTCACTGTGGGCTATGCTGTCTCCCAGTGATCCTCAAACAAGACAGATTACATTCTTATTAATGATCATTTAAGAATCAGTGAATTTTTATATGTTAGAAAGGAGAAGCAGTTATAAAGCTATTAAATATTGTGGAAGGGCAAGGTAGGAGAGGCAAATAGAGAGGTAATAGATTCTGTGACAAATTTGATTGAGATCTGCTGTAGTTGGAAAAAAATAGCTTGAGAGTTGTATAGATCTTTCTCCTGCTTTTCACTTCACACAGGAAAGTTATGCCCTTTCAAAATTTCATTCTGTGTTGAAGGGTAAATCTTTTATTTTTCATTAAAATATCCTGTCAATTGACTTGCCCTCCAGCATTTGCCAAACAAATCTACTATTTCTGATGGAGCATGATTCAGAAAAAATAGTCACCTTCTTCTCATGTGTCTATTCAGTAATTCCACCTTTCTTCTTGAATTGGCAAAATCAGATCTTTCTCCCACTTAGTTTTCCCTCTTTCCTGCTGTGTCAAATGGGCTCACAGTCTCTAGGTACTTTGAAAACGTGCCACATTGTTAGGATAGGGTTAATAATTTCGGTTACCAGAGAAGCTGGGAATAGAGTCTCCGCTTCACTGCAACCAGGTGTTGCTTTCATTGTTTTAACCAAATCAAGTATAACTCTGCCTGGGTAATCGGGATGGGGGGAGAAGGAGAAGATTGGGACGGCTTGTATTTGGAAACTAGGTCGGGTGAAACTGTACCTAATCATCATAAGATAGATGATCGAATTGTAATGATTTTTGGTAGCTAAACATGATTATTATTTCAAACCAGAATCGTAAAGAAGGTATTTACAAAATTCATGCTTGGATGTATACAATAGAACAATGTAAGTTTAATGATTAACATAGAATTATGTAACGAAATGGTATAATACGGGGCCCTTCTTGGACCCTCGTGGGAGTTGGATTTGGGTTTGTACCCTGGCTCCCAGAGCTCTTCAATAAAGCACCTCATAATCATTCCGATGGTTATGCGTTTTCCTCACTAACAACATCATCATTGGCTTCATGGAAGAAAGAAGCTTTTCTAAAAAACACAATACCTCCCACACTGAACTAGAGGAATCTCCAGGCAGCCTCAGACACATGAAGCAGCTTTCACTATCTGTGTCTGTATTACAGGCAAGAGTTTCCTGCTGTGCAACCAGACTACCTGGTGACTGCAAGGCAGACAGCACCAGCATCAGCAAACACAGTTTCCATTAAAATCAAAGACTACTGTGTTCTTAAATGTCCTCTGGGAGGCCTTGTACAGTAGGTTACACTGAAGAATCATCTTGCTATAAAAAACCTGAAATGTTTCTACTACATATGTGGGTTTCAATCGTGCTTTTGAGTTCTTAGTGCAATGTTTTCCATTTAGAGTCTTCTGCATTTTTCTTCAATCTATTTCTGGTACTGTACGGTCTTGACAGGAGAAGATTACAGAGAGTATAGATATACCAGGATACCTTAATGGCAAGAAATTTGTCCTCAGACTCCTTATCAAATGAACTGGCCATTATTGGTCTCAGTTCAGCCCAAACCTTTTCAAAATACAATTTAAAATAGAGCTTAAACACATATAACTACTCCATGAGATAGCTACTTCTCCAACATTATCCTTTAATGTCTGCTTTGAATTTACCCACAGAGAAATCAAACATAACACAGGAAATGGTTTCCACTGGTTTACTTGGAAGTGTGAAAGCATTTCTCTCCTGTGTGATGGGCAACAGTCTGGCCAGCCCAAGGGAAGCTATGTCTAATTCTGAACTTAAATTTTGAAGAAAAATATTCCACTTAAAAAACAGAAGTCAATTCCTGAAGTGATGAGAAATTACTTACTTGCACAAGGGAATGAGAGATACCACACAGTGAGTGGCATCTCCTCCTGTCTGTCTTTCACAGACTTCTCCAGTAGGAAAGTTTTCAGAAAGACTGTGAATCTAGGAATTTATTTTAAATATATGCATATAGTCTGGAGCTCAGTAATTTCAAAACAATAATTTCATAATACATTTTTAATCAGGTAGAAGGAAGTGCAGATTGTTATTCAAGTCCTTAAATATGTAGCAGCATGTCCATCTTTACATTTAAATGATATATTGAGATTCACAAGTAATTTTGTACTGCCTACTTACATATACCTTCCATCTACACACTTTATAAACAGTAAGATGTGATCCCAGGATAGTCCTTCTTCCCTCACTTGCATTATAATAACTATAATAATGGTGTCTGTGATATCAGTAACACCCAGAACTGGTGCTGTCTGCACTGTGTCATGATTCTTTCACAATAGAAGTAAATGTCCAGTTTTCAGAAGGAAAACCACAGAGACATAAATTAGTAAGTCAAAGGTCACCAAGAGCTGATGCCAACAAGTAGGAGGTTTTAATGGTCATTTCCAGTAAACCATAGAGTTCAGTATTGGAAGAACTCAGTTGCCTAGATGCAGATTTTGAAAGAACAAAATTATAAGGAAGGAGATAATTCTTAGCTGTATAGATGAAACTTTGAGGACACAAACTCAGCTCCAAAAGAATATCATTTGCAAATGTTTGTAAGTGGCATAATATTTGGCTTCTCTTTCCTGTTTCTTTAATGTCAGGAGGTGTAGAAAGGGAACAATGCAGTGAACCATGATTTACTTTGGGATTTTACTCTGAGTCATAACTAATACTACAACTTTTTGATGGAAGAAGCCAAAAAGTTTAGAAACTGGAAAGGTACAAACAAAGAAAATTCCTGCTGGTATGGGAGCTGTGAGACTGGGAATTGCATCCTGGAACAAGAAACGTACTGAAAAATTGCAGCTGGCATCTTTAAAAATACAGGTGAGGAACCTAGAAAGTGATGACCTCCTGAGATATCATCAGTAAATGCAAACCCCAAGACACTTCAACTTAGTCTCTGAAAAAGTGAAAGCAGCCCTGGAAAACAAAATTGGTCTGAAAGAAGTGAATCATCATCACTTTCCCAAAAGTCTAGCTGAAAAATAGTCATTACCAGCATCTACTGGCTACTCAAAATGGTGTGTCTTATGCCCTTTTATATCTCTACAATATAATGACCTTATTTTAGAGAATCTCTCTCCCTGAGACCTTCCCAAGCTACACATGTTTTTACTCTTCTAAACAAGTTGAAATCTACACAAAGTTTCTACAAGATCTTAGACTCTCATTGAGGACACCTAGCTAACTCCAGACTCCATGATGTCAATAATTTTTGAAATCCACTCTGTTACCTTGTTGGTCCCCGCTTTGGGCTCACTTTTGAAGTAGTTTCAGTTTGTCCTTAACAGCTCAGGGGTGACTGGGTGTCTCTTGGTGACAGATTTGTTCTACACTTCAACATGATTTGGCCTGTTCTGAAATCTAACTCACTCAAAACTGCTATTTTACATCCACACAAGTCATCTATTTGAAGGGCATCTTCTGTTGTATTGGTGAGAAGTTGCTTCATTAATGAAAAACTCACAGTAACTTATACTAATCGTTGGGGTTTTTTTACACTGATTGTTGGTATATGATTTATTGGTGATGCTAATGACTATTGCTTGTTCATATATTCTTGATTGTGGATAGCTATTTTTAATTGTTATATATATTCACTTTATTGATACTTTTTATGTTTTCTGGTGATGACATCTGTGGCAGGATTCTTGTGAGCATTGATTTTTGTAGTGTTTTTGGATGGTCTAATAATGTGGAGAAATTTTAAAGGAATAAAAAACATCCATCTCCTTGTGTATTACAGAATCCTACAAACTCGCAGCAGCAATTTCTGTGCATGCACAAGATGTGCAACCTTGGGTTACACAGATCATGACACTTTGCTATTGAGTTTAATCTCACCTTTTTTTTCATGCATATTGTCTTGTCATAGTGCAGTCTCCTCCAACGGTTCTGTCATGCAACTAAGCTTGTTCCAACACAGTAAAACATAGGTATATTGATGGGAGAAAGAAACTGTGGGAGAATTTCTTGTCCAAACCTGTTTTCCAACTCCACTCCAATGGGATCTTCATGTTCACATATAGGGCCACCTTTCTACCAGACATGTTTATGGTGGTACTGCTGCTGCATCGTTGTTAGTAAAATAATACCCTTTGGAAACAAGCTCATCGTCCTTTCTTGTTGCCAGTGTAAGTACTCATCTCATGGTGAACTCCTCTGATCTTAACCTCTGTTACATTTGTTTGATCAGATTCTTTTTAATTGTTGAAAAATACTTATTTTCAAGTCTAACTAACAGGATGTTTTCTTTCAGCTTTGTAGACACAGATGATTTTTCTTGGATTTATATCACTCTAGGAGGAAAAACAGAATTATGACTAATTGTGTTTCTCTTCTTTTTGACTCATAATGCACACAATAAGTGTGCAGTGAAGACTGACTCAAGTCTTGTTTTCCAGAAGACCTGGAGAATAGCCATAGTCTAGCAAAGTGAGGCTAAGTTCCCGTCTGGTCTTGTTTGTAAAGCAATGAAGTAATACTAACATGGTTAAGGAAATCTCTTATTATATAACACAAGCAATCCTGAAAAGTTTTACAAACATTTTCAATCAACAGGCTTTATGAAGGCTATTATTTTCTACTTGCAGATAGGAAAATCAAGGAACAATATTTTTCAAGTCAGCATTAAAAAAAAAAAAAAAAAAAAAAAAAAAAAAAAGCTTGAAATCACATGGGATTTTAAGATTTTGACTTTGAAATGCTCTAATACTATCCTAATTGCTGAATATGTCAAGTGCCTGCATGTCTTATCACCTTTAACTGCTGTTCTCTCTGTTGAGCACTTCTTGGAACAAAACTCTGTGGTAGGTAACCAAAGGAAGACACCCAGGCTTTGTGCAGCTGCTTGCAAATTTGGACCTTCTACAAAGTCAAACAGTGAGCCACTGTCTAAACAGTAAAAGAAATTAAGTCTCCTGCCTGTCATTTTACTTTGGAAACATGCTGCTTCTCATTCTCTTATTCTCCTTCAATTAGAAAAGAGTAGTCTATTAAAGCAGCAAGGAAAATAGCATTACTTAATAAGTCAGTACAAGAGTATAAGTAATGCAGGAGGAAAGATCAGACTATATGCAGTGCCTGTAACTAAAAAACACTAAGAGCAAAAGATGACTGAACTATTCTATCATGCAGACAATGTTACTGAGAGATAGCACCATGATAACTGCAGAGTGAGGAAGGCTCAGTGGCTGAACAGTGGCCTCAGTGGCTTTACCATATTATTCAGAGAATTTTCTACCCAAGCCACGGTGAAAGTAAGTTACACCGGGAAATGACACATAGATGTCATAATTCTGTGCAAATTAAGTATAGGTGGAGCAAATGAGATAAAAATCAGAGATGCATTTTAGGGCCAGTCATACAAGAATATATCAAAATAAAAAAATAAAAAAAAAAAAAAAAAAAAAGAACATAAAATGTATATTTGTTTGCTAAGTGGATGATCAAGGGACAGATACATACTTCGAATGTTTTAAACATAGGAAAATTCCTTTCTAAATGTATCAGTTTGGTAAAAGCCATGTTGAAATCGTGATAGTAAAACATATCGTGATTTGGAACATATGCCAGATTTAGAACTATAAGGCATGAATACTCAAGACACTAATTTTTACTAAAATATTATTCCTACATGCGTAAGTGTCCTCACACCAGCATTACTTTCTTTGCTTCCATAATGTGAGCCCAGCTGACTGGGCTAAAGACTGAAGCCCTCTCCATCACCCCAAGACTATTAAGGGCCGACAATTCTCCTCTTGCTCTCTTTCCCACATCAGCCTGTGCCTCAAATCCCAGTCAGCTTGTAGCTAGTGCAACACTGTCCCAAAGAATCCACTAGATCATTGTTTTTCCTCATTCCTGGGTTCTGAACACCTTCCTTTTTGCCCTCCTCTTCCTCTATTTCCCTTTTCCCTTGCTCCTCTCCATCAACCTTAGAAGCTTATCTATGTTGGAGGCTAAAGTAAAATGGGGGGAGGAGAACATGGTTACATCCGGAAAAAAATTCTTTTTAGATTCAGAAGGTGCCTAGCTTAGCTAATCACATTAGCTTAGCTAATCACACCAACATCTCTATGTGCTTCTCATGTTTTACCCTTTTTCTTTTTTCTTCTCTCAATGGTTTCCAAATAAATAATGCTCTTCCTCTTAGTGTTGGAATTCTTAAATATTCAGAATTGCTTTGATATGATACTGAAAAAAATCATTATGTTATTGGTGCATGAAGAAATATTATCAAGTAACGATCTCTCCATCTCATCTTGTGACACAAGTCCTAGCATTATTTCTAATATTAATCTTGTAACAACACACAGCCTACTCCAGGAACTACAGACCATTCAGCCTTACCTCAGTCTCTGGGAAGGTTATGGATCAGCTAATGCTGGAAACTATTTCCAGGCACATGAAGGATAAGAAAATAATCAGGAATAGTCAGCACAGCTTCCCGAAAGGGAGGTCATGCTTGACCAGCTTGATGAACTTGTACTATGAAATGACTGACCTTGCAAAAGCGAGGAGAGCAGTGGCTATTTTCTACCCGTGCTTCAGTAACACATTCACAGCCTTGTAGATAAGCTGCTGATGTATGGGCTGGATGAAAAGACCTTGAGATGAATTGAAAACTGACAGAACGGACAGACCATTGTGGTGGGGATCAGTGGTGCAATATTTAATTGGAGGCCAGAGACTGGTGGTGTACACCAGGGGTCAATACTGTGTCCAGTCCATTAAAATGCTTTATTTAATGATTATATGATGATACTCTCATTAGGATTGCAAATGACACAGGAAGAGTGGCTGTTACACCAGAGGGTCATGGAATATCCTGAGTTGGAAGGGACCCACATGGATCATGGAAATCCAATTCTGGGCCCTGCACAGGACACCCCAAGGATCAGGACATATGCGTGAGAGTACTGTCCAAACACTTTTTGATCTCTGGCAGTCTTGGTGATATGACCACCATCCTGGGGAACCATGTCTAGTACCCAACCACCCTCTGGGTGAAGAATCTCTTCCTAATATCCAACCTAAACATTCCCTGGCACAATTTCATACTGCTCCCTTGGGTCATATCACTGAACTCCAGAGAAGAGATCAGTGCCTGCATCTCCACTTCTCCTCTTGGGGAAGCTGCAGACTGTGGTGAAGTCTTCTCTCTAACTCCTCTTCTCTTCATGAAGATGCATATAAGATTATTTTCAAAAGTAGGTGAATATCTCTTTCTTTTGAAGGAATAGTATTTTTTCTTTTAAACGAAGAAAACTACCATACACAGAGACAATATTATTTTCAAATTGCTTGTGACTTGTTTTTGGAACTTGCACAGAATTTTTGCACTGTTGCTCCTAGCATCTCTTGAAAAGGCCTGGAGTAATAAATTTCTAGTAATTATCAAGTAAGTTAGAGACAGTATGAAGAAAAAAAAGGTAGTTGCTTGTGACCTACTCAAAAAGTGAGTGCAATAAAGCAAATTGCATGATCCTTATCACTGGCAGCATGCTGCAGTATATACCAGAAATTTACCTGAGTTACAGGACAAAGCGCACAGGCATAACTTTTGTCCCATTTGTGCTGAGAAAAAGACTTCAGGGCCAGAACTGGCCACAAAACTGGATATAATTTTACACTGAGCTTATTTTGGAGAAAAGGAAACACTGATTGTGAGTTTATCCTGAAATCACCAGACACTTGTGTCATTTGAGATCCAGCAGAGGTAAAAACTATGAATTTTTAATGTAAAACTTCATTCTTAAGCTTTACCTGTTTGATAAATGAGCTGTAATAATATTCCTTGTCAATTGTGTGTCATGTCTGGTTTTAAGTTGGTTTACATTGTCACATTAACAAATGAAACATAAAATTATACTGGGTTTGCACTTTCTAGCATGGAAAAATGTGTGATATAGGCATAAAAATTATAATAAATAATTATTATTTATTATATTGTGCTTATTATTATCTTTTACTGTATTCAGGCTTTTTATCCTCAAATCTTAAATAAACAGTTCAAAGGGTAAAAGAGACACATGATAAAACCAGTTTAATAGGTAGGAAAAAACCCCAAAAAACTGTGCACATAAGCAAAGCAAAAGAAGGAACTCATTCACCACACCTCATAAACACGTGGTCAGCCATCTCCAGGAGAACCAGAGTTTCACTGTGCTTAACAGTGCCTCAGGAAGAGAAACTCCACTCTGAATGCCCTCTCCTCCCTCCTTTTTCCCCCAGCTTTGCATGCTGAACATGATGCCATATGACATGGAATATCCTTTGTGTCAATTGTTGTCAGGTGTCCTGGACGTGTCCCCTCCTGAGACTTTGTGCATGCCCAGTGCCCTCACTGCCAAGCAAGTACAGGAAACAGAAAAATCTTTGACTCTGTTCGCTCTGCTCAGCAATAACTAAACCTGTGTTATCAACACTGTTTTCACCTCAAGTCCAAAACACAGCCCAACATTGGCTATAATGAAGAAATTAATGCTATCCCAACAAAAAAACAGTACAATCAGCCCAGAATAATTTTTTTTCAGACTTCCCTTGGATTAGAAAAGGCAAAGTAAGGAGAAATGTACAGTAGGAACTCATTCAGCACGGTACGATGAGATCAGTATATCAAAGTGTTAGGTCAGTTCCCTACAATAGACATATGGCCTGTGGAGTTTACTATGGGGAGGGTTAGTCTGAACATTCATAGAATCATAGAATGGTCTGAGTTAGAAGGGACCTTAAAGACCACCTAATTCCAACACATCTGCCATGGGCAGGGATGCAACTCTCTAGATTAGGTTGCCCAGAGCTTTGTCAAGCCTGTCCTTGAACACTTCCAAGAATTAGGTAACCGCCACCACCTTGGACAACATGCTCCAATGCTTCAGGACCTTCTGAGTAGATAATTTCTTCCTAACATCTAATCTAAACCTGCCTCCCTTCAGTTTAAAATCAGTTTCAGGAGCTAGAGAGCCTTTGCTGTACTGTTGGAGAGGAATTACCCATTTTTTGTCCTTGAAATCTGTTTAGTACATACCAAAACCACATTGCAAATCTAATATAAACACATTGAAGAAGGAAGGGCAAGGTACTTGCATCAAAACTGCACTAGTACTTTGAATCAAAGTGCTGGTCTTCGTTCGTTCCTTCCTTCCTTCCTTCTTCTGTTTCCACTCCCACTTTTCCCTTTCCCTTTCCTCCCCTGAACAGGAAATTATTCATAATTACTTGACATTTCCCAAGAAAGTTAATTATCTCATGATTAACTGAGCTGCTATCATGGAACACTGTATAATGTTTAACAATTATCATCAATGTTTATAACATTTTCTTGCACAACAAGTTGAGTCACATTAACAGACAGGAATGAGAATGCAGATATTCATTAAAAGAATTAAAGCAGCAGCATCAGGTCATCTGCTCAAAATTCAAGTTACATTCCTCATGAAAGGACTTGCCTCTTTAACCAGTTTCTTCTTTTCAAATGGCAGATTGACTGGCTTTTAAAATGTCATCCTCTAACTCTAGATACACAAGCATAAAATTTTCAATTTTTTTTTATTTTGATAAGGAAGGCAAATGAAGAAACAAGGCAGATTTTGTTTTGAATATGTTTGAGGGTAAGGAAAATAACTTTTGATGTATTTGATTATTGTTGGGGAATTTTCCACTGAAATTAAGCACAAAAACATTAAAGAAAATACCGAAGAAAGAAAAGACAATTTTATGAAAATACTCTCAAAGATGCAGCAATTAAAGCATTTATGTAAGTAATGAAAAAATTTACCATATATAAATTTCAGCATGCAAAACTGTAATGAATCTATCCTTAGTCAAAGTTGTCAGAAGCCACCTTAGCAAATTACTTGTCCTTAATTTTAAAAAGATATTAATCTCTCATTTGTGCATAGAATAAGCACATATCTCTTTTTCTCCTCTATAAATGAGAAAGTAATTTGTCATGAAAAATTAAAATAATTTGGATTTAAGTAGACAACATATCAGATACAAAGGGAGAAGATACTGAAGTTTGTTTAGGTGTATGCTCACACCATTACAAAACTAAAAAAATCTTATACCTCTTTCTAAAGTGAAAATTAGTAATAGAAAAAAAAAAAAAAGAAAGAAACAGAGCAAAAATTATTATTATAAAGGATTTTCTGTGCAGGTGTCTCTATAAGTTCCTGAACAATCATTAATCACCAGAAAAAAATAAATTTGATTTTGTGAACAATTTTCATCTAAGCAAATGTAGCTATGACTCTTAGTATTAATGAGTATTACTCCAACACCACGATTGTTTATATAAATATCTTATTTATCACCACAAAATCCCTCCATGGCATTATATGAATTCTCAGTATCCTTGGTACCTAAACCATGGTACCACACAGGTTCCAAGGTAGCTAACAACAGCTGGGAGCTGACTCAGTGAATGACCCTGTGCTCACAAAGCTGTGACCTTTCTCTTGTCTTAAGAAAATATTTAAGTTAAGGATTTCAGCAAATAATAGTAATTTAGTATGCACATAAGAAGTCTAATGGAAGGAGTTAAGAATTTCCAATATATTCTAAACAGAGAAGTGATTATGGTATTCCTTTAAACATAATTTAAATTTTATACTGACCTCTTCTATTAATCCTGCCTGAATAAGGATCTTTTAATTAGACTGGAGTTGAAGCTGTGTAAGGACAGTCTTTGGGTGGAATATAACCCAAATGGATGAAAACATGACTTGCTAAAATATTAACTTCATAAATCTATGTTAAGATTACTGTGACCTTTTTAATATTTGACTCATTTCTTTTTCCTCTATTTACTGTGGAGTTAGCATAGTATCTATCTTTATAAATAGAAATAACTAATTAAGATACAATTTATTTTCAGCACTGGATATGTAACTGTGGATTGAACCAAAAAAACAAGATATGAAATATGGACCTCTTTTTTATGAAGCTGTTTCTAATCTGAAAACAAGCTTGTCTTATTTTGTCAAATTTCATATTCACCATCTTGTACTCTGTCAATTGCCATTTGAGAGTCTCTGAATTCATAGCTCTTCTCCTTTGATTCACCATGGGGAGAGATGTTAAATACCTATAGCAGCACAAAGCTTCTTGTTTTAGATTTGTAATATGCACCTTACATCTAATATTGTGGTTCTTTTCTCTTTCAGAATTTCTTCAGATTATTTGATTTTTAAGTAGTAGTTCTAATAATTAATAGTAATTAATGACAGAATACTAAGAATATGAGATGGAATTTTACATTTACATAAAATTTTTTTATATTTAGACAGTAGTTTCTAATATTGTATTATTTGCTTCCTTTTATGCAATTTTACTTTTTAAAGTCAAAGCTAGAGAACAATAAACTAAAATTTCCTAAATTTGGATCCCTCAGTCAGAGTCAATCATGGTTAACACTGACTTCTTCTTTTCTGTCATTAGCCAATCCATATTTCATAGTTTGTAATATGTAGAACATGCTTTTTCAGTGCAGTCTCAAAACATTTCAGAAAAAAAGAGCTAAGTCTTCAAAAATTAATTTTCCAGTTATCCAAAAGAAACAGACTTGATCATTTTTATGAGAGGTTTTAGAAATTAATTTACATTTAGGGATGGTGGGAGCCCTGAAAAGCTACCACCACGAAAAAAGCTGACAGTATGATAATTTTTAGTCTCTAAAGGGATATGCAATTAATTAGAGCAAGCTCAATGTGTCATTGAGTGTCAGTTATCTGGAATATAAGTGTTGAGTTTTAAATCCATGGAATATATAAAATTAAAATAAAAAATAATTTCTGAGTTTTGAGAAATTATAGAAACTTTAAGTAAGCGTAGTTTTTCAGTTAGGTGAAATCTTAATAATTTATAATTCTTATTTTCTTCAATTTTCTTGGAACTTTGCAAATTCCTTTGACCTAAAAACTGTCACATTAACTGCCATAGGCAAAGTTTTGCAAAGACAAAGAAAATGCAAGTAAAAGCAGAAAGTAACTGTTTAAAACTGGAAACTATGAAAGCCTATATGCAGTCCCTGAGCATTTCTATAGCAATAGTAAACCCTTGTAGTAAACCAGGTATATTTCTTGTACATTTTTATATAGACATCTATCTATTCATCTATCTATTATTTTCCCTCTTTCTCTTTGTCATATAGACTTGAATATTCATTGCATAACAAAATGAATGTACTGTAAAATTTTTGTGAAGTTAGGTAATGAATTGATTCCTTTTAATATTTTCAGAAATAACCTAGAATTTTACTATTATATGTGTTTTCAGACAGAAATGCTGGTGAGGAAAAGCTTGAGAATATTCTTATAAGCTGAAAAATGATATTGTAAAACAATGTAACAAAAATAGCATTTTAAAATATTTGAAACAGAAGCATTCTCCTAAATTATGAAACAAAGATACTTCAGTGTAATTCCTATGAAAGCTAAGCCAAGAAAAGCTGAAATTTGAAATGCAAATAATGAGTTTTGGAGACCAAAGCCTTTGGGGCAAGAATTACTTCCTAAATATCCTGTTCTGTCAATGAGAACCTATGTGACCTGAGGCAAATCAAGACAAGGTTGATATCTATGGGCCTTGTCATCTCCAGCTGGACTACTGCATTACAAAATGCAGTACTCATGTGTGGTGCTGGCATTTAAGTATCTTCAGACTTCAAGAGCTATTGTATCAAAACTTGGTGATTTCTATTCATTTTTAGATTGGTGATATAGAGTATTGAGAAACTAATCAGTCCTTATTTAAGCAGGAGATTGGCATAGATGATCTCTCTTTAATCTTAATTTTTAATATGAGTCTTTCCTAAACATTCCTGTGGATCTTTTCTCCGCCTGTGTTTTCTCCCGTAGTTTGAGCAACAAGTTTTCTGAGAAAATAGTTTTTACTGGGTTTCTTAGAGTATATAATACATCAGTCATAATTTATAATCTAATCCCATAACATGCAAGAGGCTTCATCAGTGTAATGCTATCAAAGACTAGAAATCAGTTTCTGTCTTTGGAAATTTACTATGAATCAGTCTTCTGTCATTAATTATTATTTTTTTCTAAAAATTATACTATCTATATTAAATATACCTTAATCTGCATGTAGTGTAATGATCTTCGTAAAAGCCAGCAGACATCTTTGTACCCAGACATTCATGTTGCATGTTTAGGGAACAAACACTCCAAGATATGTAAGAAAAAAAATGTCTTGAGTTTTAGGTAACTGATTCTGTTTTCCTTCTCAGATATTCATGTCTAGTCAACATCTTTTTCATGTTTTGATTCACGTTACTTTACAATGAAGTGAATAGAGAAATATCAACAATTACTGGTCCTTGACTGATAAAAGACAGACCAGCTAAAATAGGTGTATTTCTTTAAAAAGTATTCAAATTGAGACTCCCAAAAAATTAATAGAAAATATGGTCAGAGAATGAAAGCAAAAACAACCCAATAAAATACTTTATAAAAATTTTAATTAAGGAAATATACAAGGACATTAACTTCCATATATAGTGGAATGTCAGTGAATTTGATTCAAATTTGAATGTAGGCTATAAAAACAGGAATTAAATTTAAATTCAGGGTATGTATCTCTGGTGTATCTCTGCACTTCATGCTATTCTTAATGTGCATGGAAAGACTTCTTTTGCTTGTGATGAAAAATATGACACTGTGACATTTTCTTTAATTACAGATTCTGATGTGTTTAATAGTACAAAGTTGGCCTCCAGCTTGAGACTTCTGTCTCTTAGAATCAATGGTTAGACTTGAGAGCACTAGCTTGGTCATCAAGATCAATATTAAAAAAAAAAATCTTGCCAAGACCTCTTGGCCCCTTATTGATTCAAATAGGGTACTGCAGAGAAATTAATAATGACATAACAGCTGTTGGCCAACAAACAGAATCTGGTTTCATTGATTTCAGTAGAGGTAGATGAATAACACAAGAACACAATTACCCTAGACACTGTAGGAAGACTTGCTACAGAGCTTCCAAGGTGGGTATCTGGAACTTGTGGTGGTCACATGGAAGAACTTTCAGGATGTTGGGGGTTATGTTTTTGTTCCTTTATACTCTGAAGAATTTTTCTGTCATAAGTTACCAAGGAGACTAAGTGTTGTACTTAAGACTATTTAACAAATAAAGGGATGGTCAAAGCTTGGGGGCGGGGGGCGGGGGGGAGGTGGATAACACGAATTTTGGGGCAGGTAAAGGACAGAGCTTGGGGCAGCCTGGCACTCTGGTTTTCAGCGTTCGGGGAGAAAGCACGGCTGTGTTGGTGCTCCTGCTGGAGGAATTCACTGTCTCTGGAGGAGTCCAGTCCTGGGAAATCTGCCATCATCTGCTCACCCTGGAATTCTGAGCTTCTCTGCCACCCTTCGAGAGCTGGGCCATTCCTGCCCCGCTGTCCTGGTTTCATCGGCACTGCTGCTCTTGCTACAGTGTGACCCTGCATCCCCCTGCCCTGCTGGGACACCCTGTCCCTGCTGGGACACCCTGTCCCTGCCTGATGGGACACCCTGTCATCTCAGCCAGCAGCCCGGGACTTTTCCACTGTTTCCACCTTGGTGCTCTGAGGATCCTACAAAGGCTCTGAGACCAAACTGCCCTGGGTTTTTGTGAAGCAAAGTCTTCGAAGTTCTTGGTAGTGTTTTTTGTTATCAGTGCTGTAGATGTTTAGTTTCTTTTAGGGGGAGGTTGGTTGTTTGTTTGCTTTGTTATACATACTAGTAAAGGATTGCTATTTCTATTTCCATAATCTTTTGCCTAAAAGATTTTAACTGAAAAATTGTAATTGGAAAAAAGGGGGTAGTGGTAGTTTACATTCTCCATTCCAAGGGAAGCTCCAACTTTCCCTGGCAGATACTCGTCTTCCCAAACCAAGACACAGGAATGCTAAATTGAATTCATGCTTGAAAGAATGCAAATGGTTGAAATTGATTCCAGAGAAGGATTTTTACATTCCATTAAAAAAGTATACCTCATTTTGTCAGCCTGGGCAAAACCCCCTAGTTTTCCTTAGACTGCATGAAAGTGTTTTTTCTGTGAAGGTGGTTCTCTCCCACATATTTATTCCAATGTAATGTAATTTTTAAAAAGAAGATTTTTTTTAAAATACTCTTGTTCCTCTCAGCAATCCTGCAATGACTTCTCAAATTGACTAAGTCAGGTATCATTCCAAAGTTGTGGTTTTAAACAAATAATCTCCTGTCATTTACTCCTACTCACTGGGAAATTTAAACTACTATTTTTGAACCTTTTGTAAATAACAAAAGATTTTACAGAGCCTAGAAATGTCTGAGCTCTTCATTTATCTTTAGTGCTTCAAAAAGAATGGAAAAAATTTCCCATGAGTCAGAGAGAACCTCACAGAAAACAGAAATGTCTCTTAAGATCTATTTTAATTTGGAATTTACTAGGTGTTTTATTACAATAGTTTGAGAGGAATTACTTAGGATCAGCAGTAAGCAATTTTCTTCTAGCCTAATTTCCTTTATACAATGATAAATCATACTTTTAAAAGGCTTGGAAATATTTTGCTAATATTTTTAAGTGATTAATATATGAAATAATTTATTGCTGCAACTGTAATAATTGAAAATAAAGCATAGATTTTGCTATAATCTAATGGAAAATAATATTTTCTGGAGGTCTGCTGTGACACATGAAAAAAATCTGCACCAAAAATATGATAAGGACAGGAACAGAAGAACAAGAGAGATGCATTTCCCCTGCAGAGACCAAAAAGTTGAGAGGATCAGAATTCGGGACCCAGAGGGGCAGAGGAATACGTGTTGTATAGTGCTGTCCATCCCTACATGCATACTGAAATCAGCATAACAAAGCTCTCCCAAGGTCTTCAGTGCTCTAATCACAAATGTGGACTGTGACCAGTCCTGGGAGTGATGCCTGGAGATGCTACCAAGAACGGAGGCTAGACAGAGTTAAAGGAATAAAGTGAGTATTTCTTAAAAAGGCCTTAAAGGATACACCTTGGGCAATACAAGAGCCTGGCTGAGACTACATCCAAGATGGACACCAGGTCACACCTTTTCACACTTTTATAAGTTTTGGTCCATTTATATATTGGGGTTAATTGTCCAATTACAACTTCAGGATATGAAGTCCCATCCTCCCAGATTGCTCTCCTCAATTTGCTATTGTTTTTACTTCTTGGGCTTGAAGATGCAACAGTGACCTTGTTACTCAGGCTGGAAAAGGATTGTTTTGTCTAATTCACTGTGAAAAGGTCTTGCTAACTTTAGATATGAAGCTCAGAGTTATATACTATTGCAGTACAGATCCTGGAAAATATGAAAGCTAAAACTTAAGGCATCAGGAGACACCCACAGGGAACCTTTACTCTCAAAGTGTTTATACTCTTAATAGCTAAGAAGCAGCCCCTTTACACTTTCAAATTCATGCTGGAGTTAGTTTTGGCTTGTCTATTTTTATTTATGCCACTTTTTTAATATGCTGACAAAGTACAAGAATACAGCTGCATGGCTGTTGACTGTTTAGATTATTTTAGCACTTGCTTTGTTTATTAGGCCATATCCATTTACTGGAAGTCAGAGTCCTATGTGTTATAAACAGCTATTTGGGGTTTAGTTTAGCCACAGGGTATTGAAATACCACTGGGACTTCTGGTTCAACACAGCTAATCTTACTTAAAAAATCCCAACCCATTGCATGACAAATTATAGGAATATCTTTTTCATTCTGTTTCTTTCAGTCGCACCTTAAAAAAGCAGGAACATTTTCCAGCTTACTATTGAATCTGACAGGTAAATGTCCCTGAAGAATCAATTATCTTCTAGTGAAATTTATTTCTTGCTTTCCTACATGAGACAGTCAATTCAAGGTCTTCACTTACATCTCTCTTTGTGTTCTATGTATATTACTCCTTTAAGACATATTAATCTTGCCTGGTGCACCTGGAGGGCGAAACAGCCATCAGACCTTCATTATATGGAGCATTATTCAATCCAGTAAGGATGGTGCTTGATTAACAATTTATTTAATAGAAGTGCTGGCCTGAACAGCACTGCATTCCCTTGTTCCTCCTCTGCCACAGCCCCTGGATGCTCATCCAAGGCTCCATTTTGATCACTTGGACATTAACAGTGCATGTACTGGGCAAACTAAAGATCAGCCCTGGCTCAAAAAACCTGTAGAGATTCCATCAAGCATGGAGTGATGTTCTACAACTTCTTCTACTGAATATGCAAATTCTAAGATAAGGAAAGGAAATAGGGAAGAAAATTCTGCCCTGAGCTTCTATTTCCTCTCTTCTGTGTGAAACAACATGATTAGGAACATGCAGATTATGTTCAGGTTTTGTTTGATAGAACTTAGTTCTGTCTGCAATTGAAACCCAAAGTTTACTTTCCTCCTTTTAGTTCTGCTCACCGTGCACATTTTTCAAGGTAAGTGGTAAAGTTTTGTTGCTTTGACACTATTGTCCACTTCCTCTTTGTTAGCTGTCTGCTTTCCAGAGGATATCTCCCTTTGTAAGTCAGGTACTTGTGAATTTGTTATCAGCTCTCATTTTTTTTCAGTAGCCTAGTTGTCTCTTTACCCAAAAAGATTGCCTCTCTGCCTGTTACATCATTCTGTAAGATATGAAAAAGGACAAGTAAAAAGTGAATTTTCAGTCAGAAAAGAATGGCTCATTTCAGTGTCAAGTAAGAAGACACAATGCAGGTAAAACTTATGCAGGTAAAAACAATGCAGGTAAAAACAATGCAGGTTCTTACTTTTATCTTAAAATGAAAATAAAGGTAAGAACCATAGCTACAGAGAAAACATTTAGAAATATTTGAATCTTGATTTTTCTTTCACAACCTATTGTCTCTCATTCATTAATTACAGTATGTGACAGATTTATAAGAAGTAATGTGACTTGAATACTGCAGCTAAATTACAAATAATGTATAGGTCATAGATAATAAGAAAAAATACTCAAGGATGTTAAATGTTCAGAAGTAATTAATTTGATCTGTTATGGGAGAAGAAGTTAGCTGTTAGCTTCTCTCCTGTTATGGGAGAAGCTAAAACTAGGATGAAGAGATGAAATTAGGAATAGAAAAATGCACCTTAAATAATAGGGAAGACAGTTTTTCCAATAATTAAATATTTTCCATTATTAAATTATCAGCAACTACTGTAAAGTTAAAGATTTTGCTTCTTTGAAGCGTCTACATTTGTTTAGGAAGAGGTGCAAAACACTGTAGATAATTATAGTACAGTTATGATTCAGTCAAAGAGCCTAAAAATTAAATACTTATTTTTGTGAATTTGAGCATGACATTCTGAATGCTGCAAACACCATAAAAAAAATCCAAAACAAAACCAAAACCGAAAACTAGAAAATATTTTACAAATTTATCAGTTAATACATGGTAATAAACACATTCTGAAATACTGCTTAATATTAATAAGTGAGGATCAACTGGAGAAAATTCCTGAGAAAGTTAAGCCAGATTTAACCCCATTTTGTAGTGGGTAATAATTAGTCTTCAAAATAGTTGATTATTTATTAGCAAAGTCATCTGCATCCCATCAAATACCATTTCACCGCAACCAATAAAATCTGCAAATTTTGTATGAGTTGACAGTCTGGAGTTGTCTGTCTTTGATTTTGGCTAAGCTCATTTTACCTGGTATTAGCTATGGCAACAACTTTCAAGTAGTTAGGTTATTATTGTCCAGTTTCTATAATTGTGAAGATTACATGCCATAAAGCTAAAACAAACCCATGTTTTGAGTGAATAATGAACATCAGCCTGGGAAAACATAATTACATTGATGTTAATCAGTGTTGGAGAAGCCTATTACGTAACTTCAGTAGGTAATGGCTGAAGACAGCCATACTTAAGATGGAAATAAATGGAGATCAAGCCAAGCAATTTATGTTTTAAGAACATTAAAAAAAAAAAAAATAAACCTAGGTTGACTCAACACTGTGTAGGAAGATGTTCTTATCAGTATCAGAGTCCTTTACCTGGAAAATCAAAATGCTGATGAACTGTTATAAGTTTCTTTTTAAGGAAATCTGAAGCTGTCAAAATGCAGGGGAAAATAGGAAGGTTAAATGTTATACCAGAGAAAGGGAATAGGTGCTAGGAAGTTTCTATGCATTATTATTATGCATATTACTAAATATAAGGGTTTAGTGTGGCAAATAAATAAATAAATAAATAAATAATATTAATTTCTGCATTATGATTAACCATTAAAATTTTAGATTAACAATATGTATAAGGAGTGTTCCCTTCCCAACTGTATCAAAGTTTGGATTGTAATATATTTGCTAAAATGTAACCTTTCTAGTGAAGATATAGATTTGATTTCTACATCATGTCAAACCAATATACAGAATTCTGAATCTACAGCTCATGGGACCACGAAAGTCTATCAGCATTTAAAGAACTCATTGGTGTCAGTACATGTTTCTAGCTCCCACAGATGCCAAACAAAAAGCATGAGCTTATGAATACATTATTTTAAAATATAGCCTGATTCCTAGGGGTT
The DNA here is from genome assembly GCF_009819655.1 of Sylvia atricapilla. Classification (NCBI taxonomy): domain Eukaryota; kingdom Metazoa; phylum Chordata; class Aves; order Passeriformes; family Sylviidae; genus Sylvia; species Sylvia atricapilla. Next base: position 38,017,498 of record NC_089141.1, on the reverse strand, counting down.
ATCAAGCAAGCTGATTTTTTTAATAGCATGTCACCTATGAAAAGGTATAAGTAACATGTCAATCTTTGGTTTGATTTCCCTTTCACAGAAATAAGCATAATCTTTTAGATGCTATAATTGGTGACAGAGAATCAGTATGGAGTATTTTTAAGTCTCAGATCAGTATGGAAAGTTTTTAAGTCTCAGTGTGATTGTTACATTTTCTGAATATTTACTGATGGATTGCTTGTTTTGCCTGTCTGGGGGGTTTTGTTGTCATAGTTTTTGGTGGTTTTGGTTTTTGTTTTGTTTTGTTGTTGTTTTTTTGGGATTTTTGGTTGGTTGGTTGTTTTGGGGTTGTTTGTTTGTTTGTTTTTGTGTGTTTGTTTTTGTATTTTTATTTGTTTGTTTTTGTTTTGTTTTGTTGTGGGGTTTTTTGTTGCTATTGTTGTTAAAACCTTTGTTACATATATGTAGTAACACTCATATCCATGAAAGCAACAAATTCAATCTCTGCTTCCCATGGTCAAGCAGACGTTTAGCCATTCCCAGAAAAGCAGTGTCCATCATGTGGAATAGTGACTTGGGAAGACAAACAGCACTCTGGCCTCTCCCCACATCCCAGCCTCTCCTCCTTTCTTCTTCTGCCCAGACTTATACATTGAGCATGATACTCTATGGTATGGAATATTCGTGTGGTCAACTGGGATTAGCTGTCCTAATCTGTGTCCTTTTCCAGCTCCTTGTGCACCCCCAGCCTCCTCTGTTGTGGGGTGTGGTGAGCAGCAGAAAACCTTGGCTGTGTACAAACCCTGCTCAGCAGTGACCGAAACATCCCTGCGTTACCAACACTTGTTTCCAGCACAAACTCAAAACACAGCCCCACATGAAATCGATTCCAGCCCAAGCCTCTACACAATCAAATAAAATTCATGAAGCTGGTTACACCAAATTTTATGTAAAAAAATCCATACTCTTGAGTTTTGGATATTTAGTTCCTTTAAGGAAACATTATATGGGTTAAGATGTAAGCTGAAAAATGACTCAATAAAACAGACTGAGAAGCAGGGTAAACATCTTGCAAAATCTTTACATCTTCTAGAAGTCTTTAATGCAGAGATCTTTCATCATAACATTTCCTTAAATTTTTCTGACACTTGAAATACCAAAATATACATAAATATTTTATAATATTGCTCATAATAAGGGATGGATATCCGAATACAGGATATGTCATCAGTTGCCTAGAAATAGATCTTCTGCATTATATCTTTAATATTTTGCATCTCAAGACCACATAATAGCATATGAAGATGTCACTTGAATGATAGCAATTGGCTGAACATTGGTGTTAACATCAAACTCATTTGCACAATCACAGTCCAATTCAGTGCATATCCATCGCTATTTATCTCCATTCTGTAGTTTCACCTGCTTCTTTCTTAGTATGAATGAATCATTAGAACAGATGGCAAAACCTTACCGATAAAAGGCACTCTTATTCTCAGTGTAAGCCCAGCACACTCAATCCACATATATTTGCTAGGGAAAAGCAGCACTTCCATGTTTTGGGAATGTATTCTGTCAGAATTGCTGATCATAGCATTCAAACAATTAGTAAAAAAACCCATTCATCCAATCCATAGAAGTAGACACTTCCATTGCAATATTTATTTAATTACAGATGACTTATTTTGATTATGTTTCCTTTTGTAAGGGCCGTGCACACTCAAACCACACAGATAGAATATCATATCCTATGGCCAGAGAACACGATGCATTGTAAAGCAGCCAGATTTTGAAGAGGAAACATTATTGAAATACAGTGAGAATATTAGTCAAAGATCTTACTCACATATGATTGCATACAGACATGTTCAGCTGCAGCTCAGGCTTGTAATTCTTAAAACTTCCCACTGTCGTAACAAAGTCAAGAGTGAACTAAGGTATTTTCTGCAATCTTGTCTTTCTATATGCAATATGAATGGTGTAGCTTCATCATTGATCTAAGTAACTATAATATTTTTCACTATTTTTTTTAATAGCACACACATTGTCACCTTCCATACAGCATAAAAATGTAGATATAAAAACTTAATAATATAAAGATACAAAAGTAAAGACAGGAATATTAGTATTTGCTTTATTTGTAATATACTTGAACTGTCAGATTTCATTTCCTACCTCTGCATTCATTTTATATGATTGCTGTTTCTCTCAGATTGTATTAAGACTCTAGCCTGAAGAATGTATTTTTTATTTAGAATCAAATTTCTGTTTACATTTAAGTTCTCCTATACCCCATTCAAGTCACCAGTTGAATATCATCCAGTAATCATAGTGTGTTAGTGAAGCAGTACAGACCTTGTTTTATACTGACAACACACACTTTTCTACAGTACTAACAGACAACTTGTAAGTAGAAGCCATAAAAATAGCCAATGAGAAAAGGCCTGGGGATGAATCCTTATCTTAACTCACCATAAAGTGAAAGGAATAAAAAATTTGCATAGCTTGCTTTCAGGACCATTTTAGATCTGATATAATGTGAATTTATGCAGAGGTCAAACTTTTGAGTTTTGTCATTTGCTAATTAATACGTTCTGTAAAAACTCAGTGCACTCATTAAGGGTTAACTATTCTGGTATCTCACAACCTAGATTACAGTGAAATGGGAATTGTTTAATTTTCTTCAAGTGACATATTCCCAAATTTGTGAATAGTGTAAATAAATTCTGATTAAGATTAATGATATTACAGGGAAAAAAATCCTTTTTATAAGTTAAAAACGTTTTAATAGTAATTTTAGAAAGCTTTTGAAGTGAATTTAGTGAAGATCGAAGTGAGAGATTTGACAGTCCTAGAGCCTAAATTGGAAAAAAAAAAAAAATCCTAATGAGCATGTTGTATTAATCACAGACTGAGGTGCTGTGCTTCCACAGAGCCAGAGTTATTACCCTGCTAACTGAAATGACATTGATGCACTTGTGGGAGGCAAAAACATACAAGGAAGATAAGTATTTCCTGTGCAGAACAAACACTGATGAAGAAAATATCTAAGCAAGAGTGTAAGCAAATCTTTTATTAAATACACTAAATGGGTTGTTGCTATTTATTGTATCTATGACATTATGCCACTGTATTACTTGGTTGTTCAAAGCATTTTAAAATATTTCCATGTTAGAGAAGTTTCCATCTTAAATCCACTAAGGACCATTAAATTATAAAGTGTGACCTCATCTGTAGCACAGGCACTCTAGTTTAACCCAGTTACTCTTGCAGTGAATGCAACGGACTGTGTTATGAAGCAAGACTTTCTTTCAAGATGTGAAGAATCTATCACTCCAAATAACTGATCAATTATTAAAGTGTTATGCCAAATTTATGACTAGAATTTCTCTGAATTTACATTCCAGATATTGTCTCTCATTATATTTTTCTTAGCTAAATCTAAAAGTCTCTTGATATTCATTATTTTCTCTCCATGAAAGCATGACTATGAGAAATGTTGAAGAATGTGCTTGGTTAAATTGCACCAAAACATTTAATACACTGTAAATGTGGTTAAATGATAGAATAATCTTGAAAAAATGTTATGAGTACTGAACAATTACTTGCATATACCTAACCATTTAATTTCTCATAAATACTTGCCTCATTTACATATATAACAATACATATATTTTAAGCACAAATGGCAAAATACAAAAGATTAAATGTGTATCTTCTAACCATTCAAATATTCCTCTTTACCTCCATGGAAGATTTTGGGGTGGAATTCTATGAACATGAAAAATGAGGATTTATGAAGCAGAAATTGGAATCAGGTTAAAAATAATAAAAGAAAATTTGGTTTCAAAACTCTAAGTGAAATTGAAACAGTATGAGTGTGCATCAAAATCAAAATCTGTTTGAGAATCATAATTTTTGTCATCATCAGAACATGAGTTATATATCTGTATCTATGCTCAGAAATTGATTAAATTAGTAGTTCCAGTGGGCTGACCCTAGTTGAATGCCAGGCACCCACCACAACCACCTCATCTCTCCTCTCCACAAGTGGACAGGGGAGAGAAGACACAGCAAATAGTTCATGAGTTGAGGTAAGGAGTGGAAGAGGTCACTCGCCAGATACCATTACAGTAAAAACAGACTCAGTTTGGGGATGTTAATGGAATTTGTTACTAACAAAACAAGAGAAGTATAATGAGAAGTAATCCAAATCTTAAAAACATCTTCCTCCCATTTGTTCCTCCTTCTCAGCTCTACCTCCTCCCACAGTGGTGCAGGGACACAGGGAATGGGGGCTGTGGTCAGTTCATCATCTATGATTTCTCACTCTGCTCAGGGAGGGGAGTGGGCTCCAGTGTGGGGCCCCTGCCATGGAAGACAGTTCTCCATGAACTTCTACAGTGTGAATCCACCTCACGGGCAACAGATCTCTGCAAACTGCTGCAGTGTGGGTCCCTCTTCTACGGGGAACAGTCATTCAGGCACAACCTGTTCCAATGTGAATTCCCCACTGGATCACAAGTCCTACCAGGAAACTTGCTCTAGTGTGGACTCCTCTCTCCATGGGTCTGCAGATCCCTGCCAGGACCCTGGTCCAGCATGGGCCTCCCATGGGGTCACATCCTCCTGTCAGTCATCCACGTGCCCCAGTGTGGGTCTCCTCAAGGTGCTACAGGTAGATCTCTGCATCCCCATGGATCTACATGAGCTTGAAGTACAGCTTCCTCACCACTACCTACACCATTGGCTGCAGCGGCATAAATCTCAGCTCTGGTACCTGGAGCACCTCCTGCCTCTCCTATTCTGCTGACTTTGGTGTCTGCAGAACCAGACATATTCTGTCTCACATATTCTTGCTCTTGTCTTCTCTGGCTGCATATAATCCACACTATACATTTCTTTACTTTAAACATATTACCACAGAGGAGTTAGTATCATTTTGAATAGGCTGAGCTTTGGCCAGCAGCATGTCAATCATGGAGCTCCCTGGCATTGGCTCTGCTGGACATGGTTCCATGGAAGCCACTCCTGTAGCCACCCCAGTACCAAAACCTGACCTCACAAATAAATACTGCAGTTGAAAAAAATTGAGTGTAAAATATTCTGAATTTTAGTTCAAATAGTCACATTAATTAAGTCACATTAAGTCACAGAAGAGAAGAACTAGAAAGGCTGTTCATTGGAAGTTTTAGCTGACCACAGACTAATTTTCTGATGTGTTATAACAAGTTATAACCTATTTTTAACTGTGAGCATCATAGGGAGAAAACTCTCAGTGTGATTTTCTTACTAAAAGTTGCAGAGATACGATAATGTTTCATGAGTATGTGTTTCCGTGTCTGCCTCTTTAGCTCATATTCATATTCCTGTTTCCTCTTCTGCCCATACCATGGTCAATATCCTTCAAATAAAACAGAAAAGTAAAAATATCAATGTTACTAAGAACTCACAAATCTTGTCAAAATTGATATTCCTTAGGTGAAACAAAGAGAGTGGCCTTGTCATTGAACCTAATGAAAGAATATATGGAGGAAACGTGTCATGGAGACTTTTCTTCACTGGCCTTCAAATACTTTATTATGTGCAAAGGTGTTAAAAATGTCTCAGCATCAAGAAGTGTTGTCAATATCACTTAATGCCTTTATAAATATGTTTAAGTTTGTACAGAACTCAAATCTGTGAGAAAATAGACTTCTGCGGCTAAAAGGATTGCTACTTTTTCTTTGGAATTTCTTTTCACTTCTGATCTGAATTTATTTTCTTAGGAATTGGTTATATGGAGACACCACTTAGTACTGTTTGATCTGCTTTATACTTCAGACACTACATTCTAGACCAAAAGTTTTTTTTTTTTTTTTTTTTTTTTTTTTTTTTTTTTTGTTGTTGTTGTTTTTTGGTTATTTTTTTTTTTCTTTTCAAGACAGGAAAAACTGAGATAGAAATGAAAAGGTTCTGGGGACTACAGCTTTTGCACAAGGAATCTCCTTTTGGTGTTCTCATGTCTAGTTCTCATACAAACAGTTGCAATGTTGAACACACTATTTTAGTCCAGACTTGTATTGCAAAGATGCAACTTCTGGTTCCTGATTCCCTATGACATAGATATATGTGGCATCAGGGCTATATTTCATACTTCCTGCACTTAGAAGAGTTTGGATTAAGCTTGCAGAAAAATATACTGATGGAGAAAAATATGCTGTACTACATTATTGTACAGCAGTGTAAGGAATTAGTGATTCTGTAATTCAGATGAATAAATATGCTTCCATTACAGCTTGCCTAAATGCTTATTTTTTGTTGTTGATGGTTTTTTACCTGACTCTACACATATTGAAACTGATCATCTTATTTAAGCAGCTTGAGAGTTTGATCCCAGATGAGGTTCTTCAGAAAAAAATGCTGCTCATCTCTACAAATGACTACTGACTACTAGGATTTATGAAGGTCTCTTTACAAAAATTTCTAGATAATGTACGGGCTAAACCATGGTGTGCTGAATTATTCATAACCAAACAATGTTCTCTGGAATGGTTTCTTGTTTACAAACCAGATATTTTAGAATTAGCCCAAATTAGCAACCACACAGTTCCGTGTGCTACATATAATGAGGAAATATCGATGGCAGATTTTGATTAAGAGACCCCAAGCTGACTATGAATAACAGAAGAGACTTGTTCAGCTGATTGAGGGAAGAAAGCCAATGGATTCAAGCACTTTGATCCAGCTAGTCATAAAATTACTACCAAGGTCACAGAAACAGTTCTTGACTCCCTGGTCAAGGAAAAGATTTGGCAAAAAATGCCTGAGACAGCAGTACATACATGGGTTTACTTTAAGTTATTGTTATAGTGCTTTACACATTTTTATAAGGATATGTTTTTTATCATTTGTTTCACTGTAAATCTTTTATTGGCACTTTCAACGAATCAATACTTGTGTTTCTCAAGCAGGCCAAGAGCCATACTACAAAAGCAACTTACTTTGGTAAATCATTACTTTTTGAATTGGAACATGCTGTTCACTGAAGTAGATACTGGAGTGCAATGTCCTCTCCAGAAGACAAAATAAAAATGGATTTTTTTTTAATTGCCTATTATTTCAAGCCATAGCCTGTTATTTCTTTCTATATCCATTCCTAACTGTCCATTTCCTGCCTTTCACTTTTACATTTTAGTTATGTGTAGAATATGATAATATATTATATATGTTACATAATATAAGACATTTAATTTTCATATTTTGAATAGTTATATTTATACTCCATAATATGAATACATTGCATAAAACTTTTCTCATTCTATTACATAAACAAAAATGCATTCAAAAGCATGACAATGAGCTCAATTTTTTCAAATAGCTTGGTTCTTTTGTATGTAAAATCATGGAACTTATACAGCTTTTAAATCCAAATAAAGATGAGGACATGTGACAGATACAAATCAAAACAGTGATTCAATGAACTTATCTAAAAGACATGATAGCTAAGAAGGAGATGGAAAAAATAAAATAAGTTTCAGTAGATTTATTTGCTATTGTCTGTCTGATGTAGAAAGTTCACTAAAAAAGAGGTGAAGGCAGAGGGAGATTTTCATACATTATGCAATAAGTGGTTTGATAAATAGGTTCAAAGAAAGTGTTTCATATAATATCAATATAAAAAAATGCAAATTAAGTTTATGAGGAATGAACAACCCTGACTGATACAGCACAAAAGTAACTTTCATATTTTGGTAGGAGGAAAGGAAAGGAAAGGAAAGGAAGCTACAAATCTGCTGCTTACAATGGTGTGGATATAAAAAGAATACATTTATGGAAGAAGAACAGCAAGAAACTTTTTCTAGTTGGCAGTGAGTTTATTATTTGGACTCTTTTTTTTGGTTGGTTGGTTTGGGGTTTTTTGTCAGTGTTATTGTCATGAATCCTTTTAGAGTATTATCTTTACCTGCTTCTGAAAAGAAAAACTGAGATTTCTGTTTTTACCATCAAATGGTTGCTGTGTTCTTAGGGATAAATTTGTGCAACAGCATAGGGAAAAGAACTAATAGGGAAAACCTTTGAAACAGTGCTGTATGTTTCATGTTCTCCTTTGTATTTGAAATCTAGGATAAAAGAGGTTTTTCTTTTTTCAGTCAGTACCCTATCAGCAGGATATCTAGAGCCTGCAAGTTATCTAGACATCATGAAAGAACCTACTGCCAATAAAAGTATCTGACATCATACATTCAAAAAGAAATAGATCAAAACACTGGAAGATTAGCATATACATTAATGAAATTTATAACTGAAAAAAACTTTGATAAAAATCCAAAGATGATAAGTAATGATTTTACTTAGTACTAATCACTTCCTCACCCCATACATAAATGTCCTGCTCTAAAGTAAATGCATTTCAGAAACACTGCCAAAGGTGTGGACCTTTATGTCAGTCTCTTCTTGTATAAATTACCTTTTTCTTTGATGGCTTACACTTTCATAGATGAGAAGGCAAGGTTTTGATAATTTCCTTTTTTGCTTTTTTCAAATAAAAGACTCTGAACTATGCATATTTTTTGTCATTCATTTAACTATTCCGCATCTTTTTTACTTAATTTAATTTAAAAATGTAGTTTGGTAAACTACATATAACTGAAGGGAAAAAAACCCATGAAAAGTCAGGAATCACAGATTTTCCTTTTCTGATAGGGGTGTTTTCCATTACAGCTTTTGCTTTGCAGTTTGCTTATGCTTCTCTCAAGTCCTTCTATCTAACTTACGCCTGCTCTGAGCTTCTGGCCAAGCTGCTATCTGTTATTCCTTGTCACCTTTCCTATGCCAATTTTTTTTTCTTAGTCAATCCCCATCTCCAAGCTTTAAATAAGTGAAAGTAATATTAAAAGTAATATGGTATTTTCTAATGCAACAAAACATTGTAAGTACAAAATAAAAGTGTGTGTGTGTTTCCTCGGAAGAGATCATTTATCAGAGAAAGTTTTATATCTAATATATATAACTTTTAAAAATTCTTAGTAAGATATCAGCAACAATTAACTGTTAAACAATAGTCTATCAATATCTCTGAAAAGACTTTTCATGTTTCAATCATTTTGAAATAGGAGCAGAGATCTTACAGAATAGCTGCAGCAGTAAAAAAAATTTGGGCTTCTCATGGATTTTGATCCCAGTTTACCACATATTTTGTTAAAAGATGGATTTAATATCTAAAAAATGTTAATCTATGCTTCACTTTAATTTATGAGTGCTATTTGATATTAGTTTGTAATTATTTTTATTACTTGATTTATTATATTAGTTCTTCATGATGATATTTTTTTCCAAGAACAATGAATAATATCAACTACAATATTTCACCATACAAAAAACATACCATAATAATTTTCCAGATAGGGATATGTATATTGTTTAGGGGCACTTTCATCCATCAACAGCTACAAAAGGGATTTTGTTCAACTTTGTTTGAATACAAGAGAACTCTATATTTAACAACACTGAAAATTACACTGAAATAAACAGCTTATTCATGCATAAGTGGATTTAATTTCAATTTGGTTCAATTAAAATGAATTGAAATAGGAAGGAACATAATTTTGAAACCTTTTACATATGTCAAGTCCCTTTCCATTTTTATTTGCTTGTTCTCTTGATAAGTATTTAAAACCCTTAGGCAGCCACAGACAAAACACCCATTCTAGGTAACAAGAAATAATAAAGTGTAAAACCAGATGTCCTTACTTAATTTCTTTAAAATAAGGATTCCTGATAACAGCAAGCTGTATATAAAAAATTGCTTCATTAAAAGATTAGTTTTGATATTAACTGGGAGTTTAACTAGCTGTGTGTGTGTGCTGTACAGTGTCATGTCATTGTATTTTCATGAAAGTTAAAGATTTGTACTTCGGAAGAGTCAATAGATGTGAGATTAAGATACTGAGACAAATGTGGTGAATGTCAACTGCCATCATTTATGGCATTGCCTGAAAGTCCGGGCAGCAATAAGAGTGTTCTTAAATTCAATTTGGACGAAAACAAACCAAAACATCAACAAAACAATAAAGTTTCCATGCAGAAAGAAAAAAGAATGACAAAAGCTGATCATTTTTCATGAAACTGAAGATTTGACTTTGAATCAGGAATAGAATGACATATTGTGACATAATGACTGAGAAGTCAGATCTGCTTCAAAGTAGATTAGAGCTAATCTATATTATTATATTATTTTTGAGCAATTTTGGCAAGTTCAGGTGAGTGAACCAACATAAAAGGTCCTGTAGTAAAGGATAATCATTTAGCAGAGAACCAATGAGTTTAAGAATGAGGTTTTTTTTTTTTTTTTTTTTTTTTTAGTTTGTTTTTTTTTTTTTTTAATCCATCTGAAATTCTTACCAAGGGGTTTGGACATGGCACATGTACATTGAAGTATTTTATTCAAATTCTTTGTTTTTGCAGAGTTCCTTAAGATTTTAGTTATCACAAACAATTGGAAATTTATTCAATTTCATCTGGAATTGCAATTAGGAGGAACATTACATTCACAAAATCATATCTGCAAAGCTTTATTTTAGCATAAAATTGTAAAAAATGTAAGAAATGCTCAATTCTGTTATCACAAGTATGACCACAGGACTTTGAAGAATTAACAAATGCTTTCATATATCCAGAATTAAAGACTCAGAAACTTGCTCCATTTTTTAATTTATAAGAATATATTTCAAACATACATCTTTTATAATTATTACATCCTCTAGCATTTGCACACTACTGAACTCTATGTCCAGAGTTACTTTATTATTTTAAGGTGAAATTTTTATCTGCTAGATGGGGAGGGGATATTAGGAAAGGCCAGTGTTTCAGTTACTTAATGGAAACTAGTGGATTTTTTTTTTTAATAAGCTTGTTGTGTATGTTTTTAGGGAAGGTACGTAAAAGTTAATCATAACAGATATTGGGAGGCGGAGTACCCCATCTCAGCACAAGTCAGCTCAGGTCAGTTCAGCTAAATATAGTTATTAAAATGCAATGCTCTAAATATCCTCTTTTGTCCACTGAAAATACTGAATTTCCTTATTGTTCCCAGTCCCTACTTACTTCAACATCTTTTATAAAAGAGAATTCATTATTTAACTTTGCTTTTTCAACTTAATAGCAATTCATAATAGCACCAACTTTACTTTCTCTTACAATAGTACACACTAATAAAAGATGACAACAGCACAGATATTACTACAATCAAAACATGTACAAAAAGTGTATAATATCTCAAAGAAAGGAAACAGAACTGAAGTGGAGATAACAGCAATCAGTCATAAGGATTTTCACTTCACTGGAAAAACTGATGCATAAGAATGTGGAAGAGTAAAACAGATTTTCTAGTTCTACTCCATTACTGAGTATAACTTTGAGGACCACTTTGACAACTTGTATTTAAAATATTTCCATGCTCATACTGCTGCACTGAACATTTCCGTTGAATTGATCGACACTATTGTCGTGTTCCTTTATAGCCTCTTTAACTTCTTGTGATAGAAAACTGATAGTTGCCATGACTTTAAGAATAGTCATGGCAACTATTCTTAAAGTCATGGCAACTTTAAGAAGTTGCCAGCTGCAACCAGCAACGGAGCCTAATTCATTACAGACTGAAGTCTGTAAAAGACTCTTCTTTGTCTAAAATAAGCTTTATCATGGCAGTATTTGTTTTCAAATAAAAACATTTGTGAAGGATTCAGACATAAGGCTGAACACTGGACAGACCCATATGATTTGTTCATTGTATTCCATTATTTATTATGACTTCTGTTCTGTTTTCAGTTATTCCCCAGCTTTTGAAATGTTGAAATTGATACAGGAAAGTAAACATTTACTGGATTCTATGCCATGCCTTCACACTGTGTCCTCAAAAATACACTTCAGCTTTTCAGCCAAGCACTATTCAAACATCTGCATAACTTTGTGTTAATCTTGTAAATAAAAAATCATGTCTATTATGGGATTTCAAATATAAAGGTAAAATTTCCACTAATCATGCTTTCATAAGTAATTTTAAATTACACTTGATTTTTTTATATATCTTAATAGAATATTTATGAGAGAATAATGCTATGTATGTGACACAACTTAGGAGGATAGTCATACCATGATCATCATGTTAGCCACCTTCAAGATTGTACCTTCTTTGGATCTTCTCTGAATAACCTGTGGAAATTCTTACTTTAGTCTTCTGACTTTAACCTCTGTTTGGGGAATGTAAATTATTGCGATTTCTTCTAATGTCAAATGTTAACAAATAAATGAGTAAAGGAGCAACAAAAATATTATTAATGAAAGAAAAAATAAAACCACCCGTGCTCCATTGTGCAACATACCAAATAAATTCCTTCAGAAAAAGGCTAATGATAAAGGTATGCTGTATGCTATATTTGAAACATGCTTATAGTAAAGAAAAATAAGAAACAAAAGTAACAAATGCAACAAAGATATCAGGATGTGATCATTTTCAGTTCAGCAGTTTAAGAAAATTATAATTCAAGGCACAATGCCTAGAAAATTACTGTAGATTGTATACTGTTACTTTAAGTGTCTCTAAAATCAAGTGAAAAGGGGTTGATGGAGTTTTTTAATCCACTTTTTCCTATAATAACTCTTGTGCATTTGCTGAACATTCATTTGCTTTTACCAAGAAAAAGAAATAGACTCTGGTTAAATGAAAAGGAAGCATTAAGAATAGTGAATAATACAAATATGAAAAGAAGAAAAGGACAGAAAAGTAATTCTGAAAGAGTAATTCCTGCAGGTGTTCAAGGCCTATCTCTTCAGTCTCTTACTTCTGAGGACAAGACTGAAGGAGGAGTTCATACACTGATTCTTTGAGTGAAGGAAAATCTCTCTGCATAAGAGATGCTACATTCTTATGCAGCATCAATACTTTGCTGCTTCCAAGTGCCTATTTCAATAAAAAGAATCTGAAAAATTAGAGCAGCTAGTAATTCAGGCACACTGCTTATTATTAGACCCCCTCAGTATGGTAATGAATGCTCTTCTCAAACAGTGATCAACTTCTTCCTTCTTGACCTGCACTTAGATCCTGCTCATAAAGAGAGCTTGTGGACCGTGTTATTTAGGGCTTAGTACAAAATCCACTTGAACCCCTCAAGTTGAAGGATTCTGCTTATTAATTTCTTGCCAAGGAAAATATTTGACTAATTTAACCACCAGAAACTCTTCTTCAATGAGGTAGCTACCAGAGCAATATACACTGCAGTTTGTAGTAGCCTGTGCTACATAATGAGTTTGACTCCTTGCTGTCTGAAAATATCATTAAAACTGAACTATCAAGAATTTTCCATGCCTATAGTATCTTTCCAGAACATTTTGTTCCTATGACATATAGGGAATAGCAGAGGAAAGAACAAGGTTTGGATAAAATGGTTCTGTGGACCCAAGATGTGTTTTTAGATTAATTTCACCAGTGTGTTTAGAAGTAGGAGAAAACGCCCTTTTTCTACAGTGCCCTTTTTCTATAGTCTATGTATTCCAGGCTTCAAGTGGGTGTTAGTAGTTACAGATATGGCTGTGTCTCTCTTTTCTCTCTGTGAAGGAAGATATTAATATATTAAGATCCTGTAACACAGACATGTGGAAAAATAATACATAAACCTCTTTTCCTTAATTTTTTTTTAATTGTTTTTGGTTTTGTTTTTGCAGATTTGGAATCAGCCCCATCTGTAATAGCAGCTGAACTTCGTAAACTTCAGGTGAGAAGCAAATAAAATGTTAACCTGAAAATTCCTAAAACTACTCTGGTCATTGCAATTTTTCCCCCTCACCCCCATTAATTTAAAAGCCTATATATGATTTAAAAGGTTTTTAGATAGTGTGTGAAACAGGCTATAAAGCAAAATATGTAAGTTTAGACTGTTGAATCTAGCCAATAAGGTTTGGCAATGTCTTTCTACTCATCCTGAAGGAATCACAGACAGAAAGAGAAGTTTGCATTATTTTTAAGCAAAAACAATTTTTTCTTTTTCTAGCCTGAATGATACTGATTTCTATCTAGCTGTCTACCTGTATGGATAATATGTATTCAGTTATTCTGTTTCAAATATCAGCTATTCTAAGCACACATATTTTATTATTTAAAGAACAAATTAGGGAACACTGTAAAGTTGACCTTCACAGGTAAAGAATTATCTTTTTATAATTTTCCTTTTTAAACACAGAACATTATAAGTCTATGTTATTTATCCACAGAATATATAAATAACTTGCAAATTTGGGGAGGGCAGGGGAAAAAAGGGAAAAAAACCCCCAAGGCTGATCACTACAAATTCAGATGTTGAAACTGGCAGAGCTTGGTCTCCAGACAGGCAGTGCTGTGAGCATTTGATTTACCAGTGCCAATGAATCAAAGAGTATAAAAGATACAACTGTTTGGATCGATAACAGTAATTTATTTGCTTTAAATATCTTAGTTGCCTTTTTTGTTTTTCAGTTTTGAATTCAGATTATTCATTTTTTCAAGACCAATAGACACCTAAGAGAAAGAAGACAGGCTATAGAGACAGCTAGGAGGAGAGTTAGTCAAATCTCTGGCAGAACTACTAAGATACCAGGTAGTGATCTGGAGGAGACAAAAAACAACATGTGGAAACTATGGAAACGAAACAGTGATGGGCTCAGTGTGATTTCAGTTCCTCAAAAGAGAAAGCAGTCAAAGAAGCAGCTCCTGTGTCAAGCTAGAGAAGATCAGATTTCTGAAGATTTATTGAAAAATGTAAAATTTTCAGGCAACTGAAATGTAGATGATAAACAGAGTTTGGACTCACGTCATTAGAAGAAAGAAATTGTTAGAGAAGTAGGTCACTGATATACTGAAACACTGAATTGCTATATAGTTTGTATAAACAAAAAAACCCACCCAAAACCTGAGGCTGTTACAGTAGGATCTGAAGAAGACACTGTGCAAAGTCTTGACTATTCAAGAATTAATCATCTATATAAGATTAACGCAATGACTCTGAATGTTTTGTGTCTCTGAGACTTTGAGAAAGGAGAAGAGGGAAAGTGTCCAGGGAAACACAGATCTAGTAGCTGTAACAGCAAACAAAAGGAAAAAAATTGTACCAAAAATATTTCTATGTGAAAGTAAGGATTGGAAGCCCATGTATGTCTCACTGTTATTACTTATTTCTGACGAGCCTAAGGAAAGTCAAAGGAAAAATAAATCACAATAGGTGACTATTATCTCTGTTGCACACATGAAGGTTTGCTTATAACTCTGGGAATTACGCTGTGTAAGTATTCATTTCTGGTTTAGAATAGCTGCTCTGCCGTGACACCAGCAACTGCACAATATTATGGAAATAACTACAGGAGAATGCATCATTCCTTCCTCTCACACAGTAGGGGTAGAAAAAGCAGAAAAATCAAGCAGTGCATTAAGTAGAGACAAGAACGCAGTTGTGTGAGGTTTTAAAATTTTTGTGTACTAGCATACACAGTGTGGCCTGGTTCTAGCCCGGATAGGGTTAATTTTTCGCGGTAGCCAGGAGAGGGCAGGGCCAGGAAACAGAGATTAATTAATACCACCCTTCTTTATTGCTGGGGGTGGGGTTATGGACTCCTCTCCAGGCAGAAGGGTTTCCTTCTAGTCTTGCAAATGTGGCAAGGGGGCATTGTCTATTGTTGGGGGTTTTCCATGTGAATTGTTCCCTTTTCTTGGATCTTCTGTCATTAGAATTGTTGCTGTTACTGATTGTTTTCTTATATCTTTGCTCTTTCCAGTAAATTTTTCTTATCTCAACCTGTGATCTTTGCCTTTTGTACCTCAAATTCTTCTCTCCCTCCTCCCACATGGGAAAAAAGGGAGGGGAAAAGTAGTGGGTCAAGGGAGCAGCTCCTGGTTTGGAGAGTATCAGTGGTGACACTGCATTGGTGATCATCTTTCCTAAACTACGCTCAGTGAAAATTTTGATTTTCTTATTGTGATCTTTTTCCACTTTTACAATTGACGGCAACATGGATAGGAACAAAATAGTAAAAAAATATGAATCTTTAATTCTAATATCCACAAAAAATAGTCTCATTCAAAAAATAAAACTTCTCTTACCATGATAAAAATACTGACACATCTATCCAGGTTTTGGGTATATTTACAAGTAGTTTATTTCATCGTAACTTTTTAAATGTAAAATTAAAATATCATATGCAGACCAAATGTCTTTGTCATCAGTCAAAATATGTTGAGAAATTAAAAATTTAGATAACTCATACAGTGAACTGAGTAAACAAAATTATAAAGGATAGGTCTTAGCTTACTTGGGGGAAATACCCCAGAAGACAACAAGTTTAGATTACCACTGAATTTTAAGGTTGTTCACATCTTTTTAGTCACCAGGAATTTAATGAAGAGATGCAAATAAGAAAGAGAAACTTAGATTGCGGTTGAGATACTGGCCAGCTACTGAATGTTCATGACTTAGTGTTTTATAATTGACAATTTATGGCTTTGTTTTAGAGCAGAGTGATAGCTTGGATAAACATATCCATTTTTAAGAAGTACGGCTTATTACAAAGATGAAAACTGAAAAAAAAAAAAAAAAAAAAAAAAAAGGCCTTTTTTCTCTTTTTTGTTTGGCTTCCTTAGCCAGTATTTGAACAAGCAATCACCATTGCTATGGATGGGAATAGCAATATATGACAGCTATAACTAAGAGGCTGCTGACTTTGGGTAGAGTTTGCCATATAATTTGCTATAGTAGGGAAAAGCAAAACTGAAAACTCAGTGACATTTCATAAATAAGCAGATAGGGATGGAAAGATGGGTAGAAAGGAAAGCAATTTGAAATACTTTCAGATTCTAGACAGGGTTAATGATATTTTGAATGAAAAGGAAAAGTTTGCTTTTACATTGAAACTGAAAAGCATTTTCCATAACTGTTTCATATTGATATAATCTTGATTTTCTATATCACATGGTACATGAACTATTTCCTACTGAAGCTGGCAGCATTCTTGGAAAAGGATAAATGATAGAGACAGAAAAGGGAAGCTATAATGTCATTCAGTTCTACAACAAGCCTCATGAGACAGGATTTTGACAGCAAATCCTGTCAAAATAAGACTCCTGAATAAACAACATGAAGTTTGTTCTCTGAGACCTTGCCCTGGAGAAAAAAATTGGATCATTGAGTTCCAGCCTCCATGCCATGAGGAGTATGGTTCCATTAGACCAGCTTAGCCAGAGCCCTGTGGTTTAGAGCACCTCCAGGAATGGGGAACCCACAACCTCTCGGGGCAATCTGTTCCAATGCCTCACCAACTCCACATCATCATAGTTATAAAACAAATGTGAAAAATCCTAAGATATAAAACCAGATCTGTTCTGACTATACTTCTCAATATCAAATTTGTATTTTATGATTCACCTAAAAAAGCCACAAAAATAACAAATCTTCATAGAAATTAGGTTAATACACATCATGCCTTCATACGTGAATTTCAGAGTGTCTGTGATGGTTATGGTTCAAAACCAACACTTAGTGCTGCACTCATAATTCTTCTTCCTGGGGCCAAAATTACTCAATGTGAACCCTCAGAAAAATGCTTGTCTAACCTGTATTTCAGGTTAGACAAAGGCTGCTGTTCTGTCTTGCTTCAGTCTTTCTCCTCTCTAGACTAATCTGAATGTTATGTTTTTCCACTGGATTGAAGTGTGCCCCTGCCAATGTGCTGGTACTGGGGAGAATGCAGGACAGCCTCTTCAAGGAGAGGTTCTAATGGAACCATGTTCCCTATGAGGATCTGGTTCCAAGGAACCCATCACTGAGTGGACACAGCTGAGCCCCTTAGTCAAGCTGGCAGTTCCTCTGGGAAAATTTGACTTAGAAAGGGAAAAACCACCACAGAGCAGTGGGAGGGAAAAATGAAAAAAGTGTCAGAAACTTCCGCAGGGTTCAGGGTGAGGGAAGGAAGAGAGGAAGTGCTCCAAGGACTAGAGCAGAGATTCTCCTGCAGCTTGTGGAGCAGATACCCACACTGCAGCCTGTGGAGAACTCCACACCAGAGCAAGGGGATATTCACTGAATGAACTGTAGCCCGTGGAGGAGCAGGGGAATAGCATGAGGAGAAGGAGCTGTTATGGACTGACTGCATGTCACCATCTCCCCACACTGCCCAGAGAGGGGAGACAGAGTCAGAGATGAAGGAGTGACTTCAACTCTGGGAAAAGGAAAGGAGATAGAGGGAAGTCTTGTATTAATTTGTCTTTGATTTTCACAATCCAAATCTATTTTAGCAGACAGTAAATTAATTTTTCTCCAAGTCTAGACTGTTTTTCCCCTGATAGTATTTGATAAGGGATTTCCCTGTCTTTGTCTTGCTCTATGGGTTTTTTATCTTATTTTCTTCCACCTATCCCATTAATGGGGAGAAGTTAGAGTGGCTGGGTGGGAGTCAGGCAGCTTGCCAAAATCAGCTGTCTACAGTACAACCCATCAGGAAAAAGGGGGAGAAAAATGAAAAAGCATCCCAAACTCCACAAGAATAAAATATTTCTGGAGTATATCTCGATATACACAGTTTGCGGTGAAGCACATTTCAGGGAGAGGTTATGAGAAGAAATTTATGGTTTCAGTCTGTGCCTCACTGATAATATTGATCTGTAAAGGTAGACTATCATTTCTGCTACATCTCCATCATCCCACGGTCCTGATATTATGCTGCTCTTGCAAATCCATTAGTGCTGAAAAAATCAGCATACATCATTTGGCCTGTATCTGTGAGGAGGCACTTGCTAAGAAAGTTATTTGGCTGCCAAATCTATGCTGTTTTGGAGTTGCTCATTTTTTGAAGGAAAGTGAGTAAATTTTACATGGCAAGCAAGTATTTCAGTGACTGTGTGACTGTCCCATACCTTTTTTAGACAAAACTAATTTTCACAGCTGAACTGGACTTTGGAAAGAAAAAAATCATCATTCAAATTAATGTAGGTATCAGGTTTTGAATTTAAAAATATTATAAACTATGTATATGTATATAGTTTTATATTTTTTATATCAAACATCATTCAGGAGTCAAGCTTGTATTCCCAATCCCTCACAGCCAAGGTTCAGAAGAGAATGCCTTTGCACAATTACAAAAAATTTGTCAGTAATTGAGCCTATGTGAGAATAAATCAAATCACCTTTGTGCAGGATTCTATTCCAGATGCACAGGTCAATTTTGTCGCTACAATTTTCATTTGTTCCAGTTTAGGATTCCAGATTGAGTTTGGTTTAGGTTACAAAAGTTGCTCTTCAAATTTTCTTTGTTTGGGGTTTTTAATGTTTGGAAGGTTTTGTTGGTTTGTTTGGTTGGTTGATTTTTTACAGATTATTTTTTATTTTTCGTCTGTTTAAATTTTCAACCTATAATCATCTGACCTGGATCCTCAAAGTCAAAAGTGCTTTCAGCCGTCAATCATTATCACTAGGGTGTAGGTATGAATTTACTGGGGTTTTTGTTTTAAAAAACTGCATTTCTTGCACTTACAAACCTCATTGAAACCCCTCATTCAGTCTTCTGAAAGCAGAAGAAACACAAATCTGCTGGAGGTTTTTGTTTTGTTGTCTAATCTATTCCTTAGTTTTTGATGGCAAATGCATTTATTTTACATTTTACTGCAACACCCAGTGACATACCACAATCGAAAGTCAGGGGTGTGTGCCCAGAATGAACTGGTGAAACTTTAGTTGCTTCACTGGACTAACATAATTTCATATCAGATGCAAAATCTCAGCAATAATCACTGAATTAGAAAACACAGCAGAGTCCAACTGAAGCTTCACTGCTCTGTTTTTCCATAAAAATTTGCATATAGGAAACAAGTATAGTTTAAAAAGCATTATTTTATATAGTTATTGCCCTGAATGAAACTCATTAGACACACACAATTTATAATGACATTATCAAAATGTCTTCAATAAAGGAAAACATGCAGACCACCACAGTGAATTAACACACTTGAATAAGAAAAATTGCTGCCTGCTGCACAGAACAACAGTTGAATTTGGTTGCATGTGTCAGATCAAATCATAGTTAATAAAAGCATTCCCTTTTCTGATATGAACAGAGCAGACAAAAAAACCTTCTTGAAGATGTTTACCCCTAGGATAATGGAGCTTGAGATTAAGACACTGAGGAGCAGGATATCAGTGAGCAGATGTTAGGTGATGGCAGGAATTAGGGATGCTCATGGCAGAAATGCCTACTGCCAGCTGCAACCACCCTAATTACTGTGAGACAGGGTGCCAGAAACATGAGAAAATGTAAACAGGGGGTAATCAGGCTATATTGAAAGGGTGTTTAGGAATAACTGTCAGATTTAGAACAGAAAGAAAAAGAGTGAAAGTCACTGAGAATTTTAAAAAATACTCTACCTTAAAAAGGTCCAGATTATTGTAACCACTGTGACAGAAGGATTTAGAAAATGATCCTTCACTGAAATATTAGGTCTGCAAAGGGTGCACCACCAATGACTGCATTGTTTCTGAGGTCTTATCTCCTCTAATATAAAGACAAGGTGCTTATACTTGAATTTGTTTTGACAGTTCAACTGGTTCTGTTTGAGTTTACACTTCACTTTAAGGTCAAAATCCTGTTTGATTTCTGTTATGAACAGCCACCCATAAATCACTCAGTAAAACACTGAACATGTGTTTTAGACCAAGGTATGCATCGCAGAATTTTGCTGATTGGGTGATTTTAACTTTCTTCATAGTATCTAGTATGAGGTCTATCTTTTGGATTTTGGCCTTCCACTGCAGGGATGAAGGAGTGTTTGTGTGGGGCCTAAGTTGCTGGCTGGGGTTAAACCACAGCACAGAGGAACTGAAGACCAAAACTGAACCTTGGTTGTTCTATAGACCATGACCATCTCTGGGAGTGAAGGCACATTGTGACTTTGAAAAAGATATTCTGGTCAAGTCATTCCCCCACACCTCCATACCTCTGATAGGCAGTGCAGTTTGTCCTAAGATAAGAATGCCTGGTGGATATTGCAGAAAGAGCTGTCTGAATGCTCATGTAATTAACGCATTCCAGATGTAGGGGAGCTGTGACGCATTGGTAATATTTAAATCCTGTATTAGCAATAAATCTAATCATAATTGTACACATAATCGGTGTCATAGTTCTCATGCCTGATCAAAAGTCTTCTCTCTATTATTCTGTCACGCACATCTATCACGAATCTCCCTCAGTTGATTCCCATTACACAGTTGCATGAAGGCACATACTTTTTCCATTCATTTACAGTGCAGTGTTGGACTTATTTGCGGGTCTGCAGAGAGAGAGAGGTGCCTTTTCACTGTGCTGCTGCTACCTAGGTGAATCTCACAGTAAGATAGCACTCACATGCAGTGTTCTTGCCTTAGATATTTTCAGCATCAGTTAGTGCTCAAAACTATCCATATCTCCACTGTGCTGACACATACTGCTTCTACATCTCTGGCAATGCAATTCAGGTCTAGCTTTAGGTGTTTATACATAGATATATGCATGCTCCATAGATGTCTGTGTCCCTAATACCAGCCAGCATGAAAATAAAAGTGGTTTAACTCCCCTGCAAACAGGTGCCAGCACTGGCCAGCCAAGTGCTTGAGTATCACTTAAGGACTGACTTGTTGCCTGGAGACTGTGTTTTCTGTTCACCCTTGGACACCTGCTTTTATCTGAGACTCTCCAGAGAATGCCACCAGCCCTTCAGACACCTGTCCCAGCAGGCATTTGGGTGCAACTTCTACCTCAGATCTGACAAGCCCACAGATATGTGCACTGGATATCTGGGATATCCAGCTTGAGTGTGTCAAATGACAGTAGACACATCTGTGTGGGCAGTCATGCTCTACATTTGTGTAGTTTGTTACACAAGGCAAGCGTGAAATAGAGTTGAAGGTAGCAGTTTAGATTTCTTGGTCGTTGACCAAATCCCCTTTTTGGTTTCTAGTCACATCTGAAGCCTAGTATAGTTGAAGTCTAGTGATGTCAACAGAAAGAAAATAAGGAATAAAGACAAGGATAACTTAAAATCTTCAGCTAGTAGGACGAGGAAGGTGTCTGCAATCAAATACATGCTATACAGTGCAAGCTGAGTAGATAGAGCACTTCTAGATATTTTTCAGGAGGTGCCAGCAGGTCTAATTTTAAAAGGGAGGTCAGACTGTATGGTACAGTTCAGCTTTTATTTCCTCCATAAGAAGGTTAATACAGTTTAAAAAGGTAAGAAAAGAAAGAACATGCTATAACCTTTTATCCTTGTCTTTAATCTGACACTAACAAAAAACTGAGGAAATGCAGCCTGCCACCTCCTCTCACATCACCATGGGCTGCTGTGTGCCTGGAGTTCCAGAAAGCAGTATCAGTCACAAACACATACAGATGGGTGCACAGATGCTCCCAGGAGACAGCCATACACACCAGTCCCCTCACACTGCTTGAGAATAAGAGATAAACTCTCAAGGAAGCAGTGACATAGAAATAAAAGATGTTGTTCTCCCATGTTTAATATCCTTTGGTACTATCAGTGTTGTTAATGATCAGGTATTTGGAGTCAAGCCTTCGTCGTGTCTAAAACACTCTATTAGGTCAGTGGTAGAGTTCTGCTACTCCAGTGGCAATATTGTCATCATGGACTTGTCAGCATCTCCTGCAGAAAAAGGTCTTATTTTTATGGTGTGTCTTGGGTTTTGTAACCAAAAAAATATTTATTCTATTCCATCTGTTGAAACCCAGTTGGGGAGATTTTTCCTTATCTGTTGTAACTCCAGAAGGGAGGTGGTAACTGCCTTGTCTGATAACAAGCCAGCTGTTTAAAATCAGGGTGGGGCATTGTTTCTTATCTCTGTTCACTCTTCCACTACCCCCATGGGGATATCTTCTCTAATGGACCTCAAGGCTCACCAATGACATGACACATTACATCACCCCATTGTGAGATGCTCTACCCAGGGAGGAGGAGCCAAACCATTTCCAGCCAGATAAAAAGGAGCCACAAGTGCCACCAAGCATCCAGTGCTCCAAAGAGATTCCCAAAGGAAGACTGGACCCATCTCTGGACCTTGGCTCCACAGGACCATCTCTGCTTCCAACAGGACCACATCTGCCACTCCAGAGGGCTTCATTTTAATAATAGGTGTCAGGTTGTATTTCTGACTCTGTCTGGGTTTTCTAAGATTTCTTGTTTGTTTGCTTATTCTTCTGTACAACAACATTTGTATTTTTAATATCTCTAGTAAATAACTGCTATATCTATTCCCAAAATCTTTCCCTGACAGCCTTTTAATTGCAAATATATAATAATTTGGAAAGGGGGAGGGGGAGCTTACATTCCATGGGACACTCCAATTTTCCCTGGCAGATACCTGTCTATCTGAACCAAAACATGGTGATAACAGAGACAAGCTTATTTCTGCTGTAGAGATATCACTGGTGGGCTGAGGGTGGGAGAGAAGATCTGGAGGAGAAAGAAGTTACTTTTCATTGGCAAAATTATTGTTTCTGTAGGCCATTTGTATAAAGCAGCAGTAAAAATTCTGGGAAGGATAAAGCTATTAGATACTAGAGAACTCCACCATAGAAATTTTTTCATTCATGTGGTTAAAGGTTGGAAAAGGTTTGTCATGTTTGAAGGAGCTCTCTTGAGGTCACACCAGTCTGTTGATTTCAGCAAGAAATCTTGGGATGAGAAGATGGTTTTAATGGGGTAGAATGAGGTTTAAGGAAGCATGACTGCAGGCAAAGTAGCAAGGAGACACCTAACTAACTGATAATTAATGCTTTTGATTTCCCCCCTGCTAAGTACTTTAAAAAATGATGCCACAAATCTCAACGAGTACTTTAGAAAAATTATTACTTATTAAACTCTTAAGTTTAATGCAATTATAAGATTATGTACAGTATTGTAACCTGCTGCTCTGCCAACCCATACCTGGAAGGAAAAGAAACAGAGAGTCTGCTAGGCACTTGAAGAAGAAATAGCAGATATATTTGTAGATTAAAAGTCATGAAGCTATCTCCCACCATGCTTGGTAGCACAGTGTCTACTTCTTGTCTATCAGAGAAAAGTAGCTTCTTATTGCACTCTACTAGACCTGGACATATCTGCATTTAAAATAAAAACAGCTGTAGGCTGAGAACCCCAAGAGAAATAAAAACAAAGCAATATTTAATTAGGAGGCTTCAGGAATATTTAGGAAGCCTTACTGTGTAGTATTTATTTGGCCTGCTTAACTTCTCTTCATTTATATAAATGTTAGCTAAAATATAGAAAAGTCAAGGATATGTAGGAAGAATTAATAAAATTATTCTAAGAAAAAAGTTTCAATTAATTCTTGTGACTTGTCTGTACTAACTCAGGAGGGCAATAGAAAACAAAAATCCATCTTGCCCAAGCTTCTGAAAATGTCATCATTTTTGCTGTGAAAGTTCCCAACAGACTGATTGCAGGTCAGGATTCATGGAATATTTGAAAAGGTGTAGTTCCTACCAACGCATTGAAAAAAAAGAAAATCTTCTATGTCATGAACAAAATTTGAACAAAGAATTTTATTTTTTGCTTTCCATAATCATCTTGACTATTGCACAAATCAGAAACAGAAAAAAAAATCATTATATTCAAGGCTACTTCTAGAATTCTAAATGGAGATAGAAGGTCAATGTCAATCAGGCAAATAGGATGAGATAACTGCTTAGAGAGAGCAAATAATTTCCAAGCTGAAAAGGTTTCAATTTTTAAAGCCTGGGCATTTAACATACCAGTGTTAACATTGAAGAAAGTTGCTGATTCTTTTATCAAAGCATAATACATTTTTTCTACCCCTGCCAATAGTAGCAAGACCATACAGAGTAAAATTAAAAATATAAGCCCCATAGGTTGTAGCATTATTTTACATAAACACTATGATTGTGCTATTATGTAATAACAATCTGGTAGATGGCCAGAAATAAGACTGGCTACATTAGCATCCTAAGATAATACTAATGGAAAACAATCTACAGAACAAACAAGAAGCAAACAGCACAAAGAAGTTAAATTTAGTTTCTACAGTATTGCCAATGTAATACTTATATCTAGAAATGTAACTACACACAGCTATGCCTATTACCAGTCACTGTCTTGTGGTTGCGCATGACTGAAGGAGGATAACAGATTTAAGCAAACAATGCTATGAAAACAGAGATGTTCAGTTAGGAGGTTTTGTTTTGTTTTTTTTTTCTGTAACAAAATCTGCATGAAGAAGATGCATTTTCCCCAGCAGTCCTGAATACACTTACTGCAGTAAAAATTCAGCAGGAAACAATATGTCACAAGTTCTCAGCTATGACAGAGAACTTACTGAAATACGTTTTATTTCTTAATATATTTTCTCACGGCACTATCTGCCTGGAATAGTTTTAAAAAAACTGACTTTGTTACAGACAGTTGTAGAAGCAAATTAAAGAATATACAGCTGACAGCAAAAAGAGGACTCCAGTCTGGCAGAGTTCCAGTCTCAGGTCTGAAGCTCCCGAAGCTGAAGCTCAGGTCAACAAGGCTCAAACTTACAAAGCTTCTATATTGTTACTCCCAGATTAGCTCTTTGTTATAAGGTCTTTTTTTTTTTTTCCCATGTCCAGAAATACTAAGCCCCAGGACCAGATGCATTTTCAGAAGTATCCTGTTCCCAGAGCCACTACCTTGAAAGATTTTTGCAAATATGTGTGGATTTTACAAACTACAGGTGTTATTTATTTTTTTGTCTTGTGTTTACACGGCAATGTTTTAGTAGTGGTAAAGTACAGGGGTGACCTCCTTGAGAAGACACCAGGAGCTGCCCCTGTCAGGCACAGCTGGTTCCAATGGACCCACCTCTGGTCAGAGCTGATCCTGTCAGTGACACCGACGGTGCCTCTTGTGATAACTCCTTTGAGAAAGAGCAGAAAATGCTGTACAGCAGCTGTGAAACCTAAGTGGGAAAATATGAGCAAAACAGCCCTGCAGACAGCAAGGAAGAGTAGGGAGGAGGCACTGCAAGCAGCAGAGCAGAGATTCCCCTGCAGCCTGTGGAGAAGACCAAGGGGGAGCAGTTTGTGCTCCTGCAGCCCCTGGAGGACCACATCAGAGACCACGGAGGAAAATATCACAGCAGGAAGTATCACTCTACATGTGCTGTTCCTTACATTGCACTTCTGAACATTGGCTGGTGCTGGAGACAGAATAGAGATCTACGTGGACCTTAGGTGTAAAACTGTGTTCACTTTTATCTTATTCTGCTGAGGAAAGTGAGATCTCAGGAATCTTAGAAGTCTTAGTGTTTTCAGAAGTTTTAGGAAGACATAGTAGGCTTTAAACAGAAGCGACAAGTTAAAGGTAGAAATTTCCACGCAAGTTTCATTGGGATGCACTGTAGGAAAGGTCTGGAAAGAAGATTTTTGGACTTAGAACTGCTAAATATTTCTCTGCATATAAATTAGGTCTCATTTCTGGAAGATGATATTTAGATAATTTTTAAAATATTTAAGTAAGCAGCAACTCTGAAGTGCTCAACATCCTTCACAGTTTCATATTCACTATAAAAACTAATAGCTCTCAGTACAGACTCAGATCCAGGAATAAAAAACAATTATTTGAAATGGTTTTTACAGCAGAATATAGTGAGGAATCTTTATACGACTCTCTAGGCTTAATAGATATTAGAAACCTTAATGTAGTAGAATATTATAATAAACAAGATGAGTCGTAATATAAATGTACATTAACTCATTTGCTAATGATCAACATCAGCCACAGGAGCAGATGTCAGTGGTTTCATGTCCTTTCATCAAAAGGGAGACAGAGCCTATTTAAATGTTTTAATTGTTGGGAAAGAAATGGATTTGCTTTATCCAATCAATACTACTTTGACCAAAATCAATTAAACTGACAAGGCTTCTCTTATTGAAGTAAGTAGAGGCTTTAATTAAATCCTATTCTAGAGTTTAAGCAAGGCACTGGAAGACAAGGAGAACACAAAGGCTACTTTGAATTTACTGTGTATATTGGAAGCATGGTTTTAGGAGCAAATCATGAATTAAACTTCAGATATATTAATGCTTATATCATGCTACATACCAAAATGAAACCACAGATAGTGGCCTCACCTATTACACCATGTATTTCTTTTGAATTAGTAGAAAACTGAATGCTCTGCATGATCCTTAATTTATACAGTGACATAGTATGTACAAGGGCATCCTCCTATTTCCTCAGAAAACACCATTAGTACTAAACAGTCTCTCTTTGCACATTCTTTAGAAGATCACTACAAAAATGAGACACTGCAGAATAACAACAGGCTCCATTTAATTGGTGCAACCCTTCCCCTGCTTATCAGCAGCACAACTCAATATTCACTCTGGGGCAAAAGAAGTTATTAAAGCATATCAAATGATATTTCAAAGGGAATTTTCCTTTTTTCTTATTACCTCTTCAAATCAGAATGCTGGGTGAGAAGGGAGGCCAAAGAGATGGAAAAAAAGCTTACTTCCTAGGATATTATTGAAAATGATGTCATGAAATCAAACAGGCTCTGGTAAAAAAAATCTTCAGAAGAGAAAATACACTTTAAGCAAAAGACCTAAAAAAAAGTCTTTCTGCAAGTGGCAACACCTCAGATCACTTAGCCTGGAGGTGCTATCATTTCAGTCCCCTGATGTGATGCTATTCCAGCTTATTTTCCTCAGGCTGCTTTGCTCACTAAAGCAAGTAATTAGAGTAACAAATAATAGATCCAGAGTCTCAAATTAACTTTCAGTATTATCATCTGGTTGCCAGTGGCTAAAACATTGGTAAATCCATATACCTTCCTGTTAAACAGCTACTAAAATAAATGATTTAGTAAAAATAATTTTCATCATCCTTGTTCCAAAATATGTCATTTTTGTGCAAATTAAACAGCATAGTAAGTGATTAGAAGATTCCTCTGATTAGATGTCTTTTTAATTGCCCATTGGTTCAGCCACACATGTTTCACCTACAGAAGTTCTTATGTCAGTGAGTGTCTCCAACTTGAAGCATGATGGCAAGTTTTCTCTTTAGATTAATAGTTTTCAAAGATTAGTGGACTATTCTTAATGTGGTGGACAAATTAGCACAAAAAATAAGATCCTTTTTGATTTAAGGAGATTTTTTTTTTCTTTATAGTATGATGGCAATTACACTTCTCTATAACTAGCTCAGCATTTTCCATCAAAACAGGTTTTCTGCTTATAAATAACTGTTTTTAAATAATTGTGTTAATTTATATTTTGGATGAAAACCCCCATATATATAAGTGGTTATTTCATTTAACATTTATATGATCTTACTATATGCAATAAAGTATTTAATATAGGCAAATTATTTAAACTGAATGGAAAGTTTGATGAACATGATTTTTTGTTTTTTTCATAGTTGAGTTTAAAGTTTTGCTTTTTATTCTGCTATACAGCATCTACAGATTCTGAAGTATTGGAATTTCCAACAGAGAAATTACATTTCCTGAACATTTTTAAGTGATTGCAACATCTGTGAGTAATTGTTCAAATTATGCTGGTATTATAGACAGGTATATCCTTCTATACTCAAACAACAACAAAAACACAAAACTTCTGGAACAATATAAAGGCAAAATGTAAATAAAATAGATAGATAAGCAACTTAATAACTCCTAAAACCTGCAAAAAATAAGCCTCATGCTTATGTCAGCTCTGTTCAAAAAGTTATAGCAATCTACTTGGGACTGCATCCAGTATTCTTGCTGTATGGTAATGCCAAACTTATGAAATTCCCTGTCAAAATCAGTTTTAAATTTGCATACACCACTGAATTTTCTAAGGCTATGAAAATGCAAGTTGTTTTTCAGCAGTTTTGATACAAGTTTTAATGAAATTTGCAAATAATAAGCTTCTCATCTTTTACAGATGTTGGCATATGACGTAAGAGTAGAGCTCATGTTGCCTACTTCTTCCAATTGGTGGACAAGTTAAAACTGCTACTAAAACACAGTGTTATTAAGGACTGTGATCCACAAAATGTTTATTCACGTCATGCATAGACCCTATTGAGCTATTGACTTTCCTGTGGAGAGTTAAATACTTTGTTACTTATCATAATAGCCATGGCATGGGTTTTAACCCAGAAGAAGTCATTATATAAAGTAGTCTGTAATGTATTTAGACCTGTCATGCTCTAAGAGGGTTTAGTCAAATTCCAGTCCAACTCTGAATGTCTACTTTTTAATTAATAACTTGCCAGTTGCTTTGCCAAGCAATGTGTAACAGCCAGTATGACACACTTCTCTCTGTCTACAGCAGCTTTGGTGCTGAAAGCAAGGAAGCTGTTCTATGACACCTTTTGGGAGATTTTCTGATTTTATTATAATTTGCTGTAGACAGATCATGAGATCTTTAGAAAACATGGCATTTTAGGATTTATGCAGAACTGAACTGCTTTTTAGTGCCTTATTACTGTTCCCAGGAGTGCACAAACACAGTCAGAACGTCTGTTCCAGCTGCACCCTCAGTGACGGCACCCTTCTGTGTCTCTCTGTGTTCTACCCTATATTCTACATAATGGACTAAAAAGAGGACTTGAAGAGCACTATCACACAAATCATGCTACAGATAATATTTTTAAACTGCAATCCTGAATAATTTAAACTTAAAATTGCGTAAAACCATCTCAAATTAATTTCAACTTAATGTCAACAAAGGATCTAAAAATTACTGAAGAAGTAATTTTCCACATTTTTCAACTCATTTTTGAAGGAAATTGTTTTGAACATATAGGTATCTCTTTTAAAATTAAAAAACTAAACAACCAAATAAATATTTTAATTCTCTTTAAAGCACTCCTTGATCATCTTGAAAATATGTTTTTCATAATTTTTCGGAAACATAAAAATTGTATTTAAGTTCTATTTCAGAATAAAATATTTCATTACTGTAAACTATTTTTACATTATTAACAAGCCATATTCCAACATTTCTCATTCCTTAAATGTACAAAATTTCTCCCTTCCTATAGCAATCTGTACTTATGTTGAAAAATAAAATCTTTTAGAAGTCTTATGTTTTTGCATAAGAGTTGCATTAACATTCTCCTTTTTCCTCAATGACGTCACCAAGATGCTCATGTGTTGAAGGACACTTTTTTTCTGCCACTGTTATGCAACACAGTTGTATGGACAGTTCTAAGTTCTGTTTTTCTGAGCAGTTTTTCTCTCTCATTCTTCCTCTGAAAAGGAGAAATAACCAAGCAGCAAAGTCAGATCCACTAGCTGCAGCTGCTTTTGAAAGGGCAAGGACCCCTGTCAGAACCAGTATAAGAACAATTTTGTTGTTTTTTTTCTTTTTTCATCGCTTTATTAACAGGAATTCCAGCTCAAGAAAGGACCTGTTTGGCTAACAAATGCTCTGCAACATTTCATTTAATTTATACCATGATACATTTATTCTAGAGCAATCATAGTTTATTATAGTAGTTGGGAGATCAAGATTTCAGGCTTTTATTTGACTGCTACTTCTATTTCAATAACTCATATTTAAATACATTGCCAGGCACATCAGGCGGAGCTAGACAGAGAGGTGTTTTCATGGCATGGGTGACATCACAATGATCAAGGGTTGCATGGGAGAGATCTCAGAGAACTAGGGAAGTGTGAAGGTTGGATTACTTTTCAAGCAGTTTAGGACTATCAGGCACAAACCCTCTGTATGTGTGTTTCAGTCCAACTCAGCCCGTAGAGACTGGTGCACAGTCTTGCCACATGCAGGCACTTTTCAAATATATACATAGAAGTGAAGAAGCATCCTTATTTGAAAAAAGCTTATTCTCACTTGATGTTGGCAGTGTCTAGAGTGGGTCACCTCTCATCTGTGTCTTCTGAGCTCAGTTCCCCAGTTTATCAATCATTTTGTCATGATGAATGACTTTGACAGATTCTATAAAACTTCTAGAAGAATTAGCATATTTAATAAGGCTGAATAAAACATCAGTTCCTATTCTGAGTTGGGAGGCTGTAGAATCCACTGAAGTACCTTTAGATTAGAGGTTAAGTAAGACCACAGAGTGATGCTCCTTCCCAGTTGATGGACTGAGTCTTTTAGATATGGGTTTTAAGTGTTACATGAAATTCAGCTAGTGAGCCACTTATGCCATTTTGAGGCTATTTTCTGAAGACCCTGGGGGTTTTTTCTGTTTTTTTGTTTTTAATACTTGGTGTATTTTTCAGTGTTTTCTGACAAGCAGTAGAATTTTCTGATATAACTAACTGATACCACAAAGAATTTGGCTACTGCATTTCTCTGGATACAGCCTTCATTAACCAGTTTGTGAGGTATAATTGCTGGGGCTAGCAAGGTTAGCTACAGATCTCACTTAGGAAAAGACCATTGAAGCGTAACATATTCAAATTAAAATAACAATCCAACAACAAAAACCCCAAACCCTGTTATTTTTTTTCCCTCCAACATCAGCTACAGCATAATCTGCTCACCCCATTGCTCTCTGTTCAACCACTAATTTCACATAGTTTCCTCTTTTTCTTAGATAACATAGGACATATGATTTTCCCATCATTAGCACTGAGTTTGATAGCTTGCTAGCTCGCATGATGATGTGCTTTTAATCGGTTGATTACGTATATGCCCCGGGCAAGTTACTATGTTAACATCTGATGATTTAGCAAACTGCTCTGATTTTATTTATTTATTTTACTTCTGGCTAAAACATTTTCTAGTATTAATGTTCAAAGTGTGATGTCTTAGTGAAGCAGCCTATATTCACAACTTCTGGGTATTTGCATTAGTGCTGATGGATGCCTTGAGCCATGGGAAAACAATATGGGTTTTAATGTACATGCTTAACACTTAATGCTAGTTCCCTAACTTTAAAAGGCCAGCTTAAATATTTATGAAATGCCATTTTTCATTTTGAATTGAGTTATAAATGATTATCTTACATAGAGATATCTGCAAGATCTGCAGTCAGGTTTTCTATGCTAAGCTGCAGAGCTGCAGATGTTGGTTTGAGTCTCATGGGCCAAAGGGTTCAAACTGCATGATAGTTTTTAAATTAAAATTTAATTGAAGCTATAACGAAGCTGTGGGGGATAGTTCAAATTGGGTTAATGCAGTTAGAAAATAGTGATTTAGGGTGGTGTGTTCAGAGCTTGTAATTAGATAATTTCCTGATTTTATGTGCATTTGCTTAAAAATTGTATAGATCTCCACATCCAGAATGTGCCTGTACAACTTCTAGCAAAGTGTAATTTTTACCTGGCAGATCTCAAGACATACTGTACTCCAAAATAAGTCTATGGACGGGCCTGGTTGGTTGCTTGGGTTTGGGGTTTTTTGTTTGTTTATTGGGTTTTTGTTGTTGTTGATTTTATTGTGGTCTTTTTTGTTTGGTTGGTTGTTTTTTGGGTTTTTTTGGTTGGTTTGTCTTTGTTTGTTTTGTTGTTCTTTAAACTCTCTGGTCCTTTAAGAAAGGAATTTCTACAATAAAGCCTGTTGGAAATGCATTGTGGTGTACATTATAGGTGTATCGTATGCCACAATGAAAAAAGAGTTATTGTGCCTACATTTCAAATTGATACATGAATGTCCTGGTAAACACTTTCTTTGACATGACCGGGAATTATTAGTATTATCAGCCAAAATTGAACCTGTGGCCTTTTGGCTAGAAAACAAAAGTCAAGCAATTCAGTCCCTGTGAGGATAAAAAACTACAGGATTAAAAATATTAAAGTTTGTCTGACTTGATTGAATAATTACTTTTTGTGCCAGTACATTACTGCTTACATTGACACTTCACCTATGCTCTCTTTATTTCATTTGATTATAATTCTTTCCCCATAGACAAACCTGTCTATGAGGAGAATATGTTTGACTGAATAGTAGTGCATATTTAGATAAGGTACAAATGGCTGGAGGGTAATTGCAGTATTTAGCAATTATATGTACAATATTCCATGCCCCAGCGGGATTTCTGCGAATGTGCTTTACATTGTGTAGGAACAATCAAGGACAGAAAAAAGCCACAAATATTCCCATCAGGCAGTTTAGTGTTGAATACTATTTCTCAGGTTAGGATTAAAATAATAGATACGAGTGTAGTAAGAACTTATGGAACAACTTGAGACAGCTGTTTCCTGAGGATAAAAAATATTTCTGTGCAAATTAATGTCATCTCTTTCTTCTGCTCTACTACTTCCATATTGTTTCCTCTCTCTAGACCTTCAGAAGGAGAAAATAAGACTTTCTAGCCAGAATTAACCTAAGTCATAACAGTATTCCTCTAATTCTAAGTTCTACTATGGTTACTTGCCCCTCAGAAGAGCACAGCAAAAATTTAAGCAGCACATTTTCAAAAACAACCTTGTATCTGAACACTGTAGTGAGAAACATCAAGAGAATGGCAGAAATATTTTGCCTACCTGACTTAAAGATAAAAGTATCACTTGAAAAGGGGTGTATTGGACCTTATTATTGTCATTATGAAAGGCATAATAATGAAAGAAATAAATTTTCTTATTATAGTGTGTCTGGTGATTAGCACAGACTACATGTAAAACACAATTTCTAAACAGAAAATAAGTTCTGCAGAGGGCATTGGGTTAATGATCTCATTACAACTAATGACCTGGAAGCACCATTCAGGCTCCATTTAAGACTCCTAAACCTGTCAGGCACTGCCTGGTTCTTAGTTGAATTAACTCGATATTACATGCCATAGAATAAAGGACAAGAATAAGTATCTAATTCTGCAGTCTTCATTTATTTCAAAATCTCTTATGGACACTGGATTTAGAAATCTCAGCCAAGATATTTGAAATATCATTATGAAATGAAATATTTAATTTCTCATTACAGAATTCCCTTTAAAACCATAGGGATTACTACAGTCAATAAATATCCCAGCATCTTTGTATGAATAAAATGTGGTTAACTGTGAATAGTTTTCCTTGTTTGCATTGCAACTTCCTTTGTTTTCTACTATCTATTTGTTCTTTTTCAAATTGTCTTTTCTGCAGTTTCAACTAAAAGTTTTGCTCCAGAATGTCCTTAATCCAGCTCCCAAACACACCCCCAAACACTAGCTTGAATTCCATAATAGCTGCAATTTATGTTAGCTTGAATATCACAGAAGTTGGGCTGAATCTTTAGTGCTGCAGTGAAAGGCACAAGTAGAAATTACAATTCCTGGGATGCCAAACCTAATCATTTTGTTCTGCTCACTCAGCCAAGTTCTACTCATGCAACCTGACTACAGAGTGGATCTGGCCAAGCATCAGCCTAGATGTGGCCCGAGGGATGAGTTAACCCACGTTCCTGAAACAGAACAGCAAAACTTGCAAGCCAGCAGTAGAAAAAAGAGATCTGTCAGAATTCCTACCCTGTAAGATTGCCTCACAAGGAAGAAGAAAACGAAAGGAGGAGGAGGATGGACATGGTCAGAGTGTTATAGGGTATGTGGCAGTATGGGATCAGGAATGTGGAGGCCGGGACATAAAGAAATAAAAAGAAATAGGGGATGTGAAATGAAACTGGATAGGTAGGATGAAAGAATAAAGAACACTAGAACATGAAGATGAATACAGTATAGGAAGAAGGACTTAATGGAGTTGTATACCTCATCTTCCCCTAAATAGCATTTGACTCCAGACTGTCCACAATACTTTGGCTGACCTATACCATGGATGAAGAGGACAGCCAACACCAGTCTTTGCAGGGTTGATCCCCATGTGTAATGCCAGATGATCAGGCGTGCCTATTTCCAAAGCCAATCTAATACAGAGAGCATGTGTCTGCATGTTTTTGTTTTGCTGATGCTTGATAACATTGATATATTCACATCATGAATATACTCTTATATCCCATATTTTTTTTTTTTTTCATTTATAGACCTATTTGTAGCAAGAGCTCTGCCTAGATGGGGGTAATATCTCAACTTTGACATTAATTTGAAAAAGTTAGCAGTAATGATTAGAGAAGGTGGGTCATGCTTCTTTGGTATTAAAGAGTGCTGAGGCCAGGTTGACTCATCAGTCCTGAAGTTAAACATTCTGAAGATGTGAAGAGCAAGGTTCCTGAAAGAATCTGGCACTGGGGAGTATGAAGCAGACAAAGTTTCTGATAAAGGAACTAAATAATAATAGCTACTACTAAATGATCTAAAGGCTGCTGAGCTGACAAAGCTGGCAGTCAATCACTTTATAACAAAACCCAGTAACACTTTTAAATGCTGAGAATCTCTAGCATACTCCTTCCAGGAGTGTGTAGGGAGAGTCCTCCCATGAGTGGGAGACACCACTCAAGGTTAATCCTCAAGGCTTGGAGAAAAGACTTGCCCACAGTTGTTACAATGGGTGAGTAACATCAGTCTCTACTTAATAATTACTAAGGTAGCTTTGAAATTATTGATTAATAAATAGTGACTGAATTAGTAGTTGTAACTATCTATACTGTGTAGTAAGTAATACCAATTAAAATATTTTAATCTATTATCATTACCATCATCCAATTTAAAGAAATACTCTATTTCATTCATATGAATATATTTCATTTCCCATTCCCAATCCTGCAGGACAAAGTCATATAACTGGCTCATCTACACCTATATAATACTCTAGACATAAACTGCTGACCAAGCCTGGTACTAGAATTGGATGCAGGAGTTCCTAGACTCCTCTCTGAGAAACACATTAGAAACATAGAAGCCATAGAAAAAGACTGTCCTTTCTGAACTTCGTGAGTCCACAGAAGTATTTCACTGATTTACCTTGTCTGAAACTTCCATTTTGCCTAGTGTCATTATCTCAGACAAGACTTCCTTTGCCCATATAATTCATAACATACGATTATGGTATACCACAGGCTCTTTTTCTTACTTCAAAATATTCACCATGGAGAAAAAGCACCTATAAATAATTCTAAAATCCTAAATGTCACAACTTCCATTACTTGTTAACAGGGTTTCTCCAAATTGAAGAAATGGATATTAGAAATAAACATTTTACCAATTCATGCAGGTCGTCTGTCAAAACCCCACCAATAAACATCTCCCTATCTTGCTTTCATACAGTTAACGTGGATACAATACAAACACCAAAATCCTCTTGCCTTATTCTTGACAGTAATCCTTTCAAAACTGATGTGGTGAGCCTAGACCGTTAGGCTTCAGCCATGAGTCTCACCTCTAAGCAGGACATATCAACTACCTAGGCAGTAAGAATGAATAAGCAGAAAACCCAAGCTTGTATTATTCAAAGCAAATTTCGCATTTTCTGTGGAATTTTGGTAAGACAGTGAGAATGACACAGATAAGTATCAAATAGTGATACTAGTTTGCATTCAGTGAACTTCATGGAACACTCTCAATTTAGAATTGTCTCTTCTGTGTGATTTTTAAGTCTTCTATTGATGCATGAACTTCTTATTTGACTAACACTGTACAAGACTTAGAAAGGGGAAAAATCACTATTCGGTTTTTGCTGCAGACTGTAGAAACTCATGTTAGAGTACAGTTTTTGTCACTGCTGCCTTCTGACTGTGGTTTCTCTATTGCTTGCGTGTCTCTTTAAAACAGACAAAGAAGCACATGAAAATGAAACACCAAAACCCTTATGAGCTGTCTGTCTGCTTACAGTTCCTGACGCTATTAAATAGAGTTTGCATCTGATAGAAGACTACCTGAGGTCTGGCATCACTTCCCTGGACTCTTTTTATATTAGATTACTGGGCAAAAAAGGGCTGATGTTGAGACCAATGTTTGGTCTGCTGTCTGCTAGCTGGCTCTCTTACCCACTTAGCTAGCGAGTCAAGTTTCCAGCTGTTTGTTCTCCTTTTGTCCTCCAGGTTCTTCTGTTGCCTCTCATGCAGAGGTTCAGACTGAAGAAAAGATGAAGCAGGTGCTTAAGCCTAGGAGGAGTAAACTTCTAGAAGCTATTTTACCTTTCAGGCTAAAAAAACCCTGAGGTGTCAACTCTCTTACTTCGTAGTTTAAAGATTTTATATTTGGATTTTAAGTGAAAAGTCCATACCTCCTTTTTTTTCTGGTAATTTTAAATGAAAATTATAGTGATGCTGTATCAGATAGTAAACTTAATTAGTAAACTTAATTAAGTAGGAAATAGACATATAAAAATTATCAAAGACCTTTATTTAAAGGGATCATAAAAAACACTGCATAAAATAAAAGCACTTAAAACCTGAAATATTTGTGAGTGAGCTTTGCAGGAAATATGTGCAAAATAACTAACTTGGCTGATTCTTGGATATCCACAGCAGCAGAACTTTAGGTAAGCAGGCAAATGTTATAGCAGAAAGAAGTGGGCTATAGAATCTCAGACAGTTGCACAAATCTTCTGTGGAAGATAACTATCACTAATATTCCTCCCTCTCTCCTTTTTGTCTCTAGAGTCTCTCTGCCAACACTTGACATTTCATCATACGAATAACAAATTTTTGCCACTGTTGATAAAATGGTGATGATTTTCTTAACTTTCAAAATGTACAAAATTTAGGAATAAATATCCTTTTCTTTGGGTTTCTGTGCCTTTATCCATTTGCAGGACAAGCTTATTTAACTGTATCTCTTTGACAGAATTACTTAATGCCAGAGCCATTATTATTTCCTTCCCTTTAAGCTGATGCACATATTCAGTTAAAAATCAATTGTGTGCCACATCCGCAAACATTCTTATTTCCTCTCATTTTTATTTTCCACTCTTTGCTTGGATAGTTGAACTTCCATTAATACCACTCAGGTCACTTCAATTTTTTTTTTAAATGTTCCATCATTTCACAGTCCAATTGCCATCTGTGGCAAGATGACCTCCTACATAACATTCATAGAGCTATTTAACCTACAAAGCTATAACCTCAGTCTATAATGGCCCTTCACTCTTAATTTCATAAATAAATTTTGATAGCTTTCTCAAGTGCATCTCCAAATGCTTTTCTTGGATCATTTTAAGAAAGCTAAAGTCCTAAGAGAATTACATCTCTCCAGACATGTCAAGGGCAACAAGAAAAGCTTCTGTAGGTACGTCAATGATAAAAAGAAGTTAGGGAAAAGTCTTTAAGCCTTTGGGTGAGGCATTGAGCAAGCTGTCTAGTAGAAGGTATCCCTGTGCACAGCAGGGGGCTGGAACTAGGTGATCTTCAAGGTCTTTTCCAAACCAAACCATTCTATGATTCTATAATTCTATGTAGTAAAAATATTAATTAATTCTACAAATACTTAACTATGTATCTGGTAAAACCAGCATGGTTACAATGAAGGATGGCTCAAGTGTGTTTTGTGTTTGAATGGCAGGGTTTTGGTGGTGGCAGGGCTACAAGGGTGACTTCTGTGAGAAACTGCCAGAAGCTTCCTCCACATCCAGTGGAGCCAATGCCAGCTGGCTCCAAGACAGACCCACTGCTGGACAAGATCAAACCCATCACTGACAGCACTGGCATGTCTGGGATGAGAGATTTAAGGAGAGGAGAATAATCTTCTTCAGAACAAAAGCTGCCAGAGACAGAAGTGAGAATATTTGAGAGGATCAACTCTGAAGACAGCATCAGTGAAGAAGGAGCAGGAGGTTCTCCAGAAACAGGGGCTGAGATTCCCCTCCAGCCCATGGTGCAGACCATGGTGAGGCACCTGTGTCCTTGCAGCCCATGGAAGTCCATGGTGGAGCAGAAATCCACCTGCAGTCTGTGGAAGCCCTCATACCAGAACACATGCATGGATAAATGAGGCTGTGACGCCATGGGAAACCTGCAACAGGCTCCTGGCAGGATCTGTGGCCCCGTGGAGAGAGGAGTCCATACTGAAGCAGGTTTGCTGGCAGGACCTCCCCTGAGGACTCCACTGGAGCAGAGTGTTCCTGAAGGACTGTGCCCTGTGGAAGGGACCCACACTGGAGCAGCCTGCGAAGAACAGCAGCCCCTGGAAAGGGCTCAAGATGGAAAACTTCAGAGGCCTATCTCCCATGGGAGGGACTCACCAAAACAGAGGAAGGGCATGAGGAGTCCTGCCTATGAGGAGGAAGGAACAGCAAAGACAGTGTGTGATGACCTGACTGCAGCCTCCATTTCCCAACCCCACTGTGCCCAGGTGGGGGAGGATGTAGAGAAACTGGAAGTGTGACTGAGCCTGGGAAGAAGGGAGGGTGAGGGCAGGTGTTTTTAGGATTTGTTTTATTTCTCACTTCTCTCCTCTGATTTCATGGGTAATAAAATAAACTATTTTCCCCAAAGCGAGGTTTTTTTTGCTGATGAGGGTAATTGGTGAGTGATATCTCCCTCTCCTAATCCCAACACATGAGCTTTCCACTTTATATTGTCTCCTCTGCTGAACTGAGGGGAGGGGATAGAGGAGCTTTGGTGGGCACCTGGCATCCAACCAGGGACAACCCACCACAAAGTGCTACATCAGTTTCAATTTGGTTTCCTTGCTGTTTCAGCTTCAACACGTACAAAATAAGAAGGTAATAAAAATGGAGAAGTTAATGTTTGGTGTACCTTTTGACTTTCTTTCTGATCACTTAATTTTCTTTTGAGAAGAAAGAAACAACTATTTTATTAGAACTCTCTTAGGTAAAGTGACTAGCGCTAATTTATCAACAAGTATCTATGCCAGTATTTCTAATTAACATTGCTTTTCCCAGTTTTACAGTATCAACAATTGTATATATAAAAGAAATATTTTTGGCTCTATTAGCTAAAAAAATTCAATATTGAGTCATAATGTCATAAATTCTGCACAGTGATATCTACCTATCTTCCTTTGAATGCATCAGGAATATGCTAGTTTGTAAAAAAGTCTTTAATCAATGTGCTATTTTATTCAAATTAAAGAGACTTTCTCCCTGAAATTGCATTCTTTGTTATTTTTATCACCACAGATATGATGTGAATTTTCTTTTCTGAAATTTTAAAATAAATCAGTAAGCAAGCAAGCACTGTGATTTTTCTTAGTGTTACATATGTTCAGTTTTCACTTGGCAGATATAGATATCTTCCAGTTCTCTAGGAAACAGGAGAGAAGCAGTTTAGAGCAGCAGTCGAAGCAAACATCACCTACAATTATTTCTGTGAACCACAAAACCAGCATATGAAAAGATCTACTAATTCAACATGCAACAAAGGTGGGGTTTTTTTGTTGTTGTTGGTGGTGGTGGTGTTTTTTTGTTTTGTTTTGGTTTGGTTTTGTTTTTGTTTTGGGTTTTTTTTTTTGTTTTTTTGTTTTGTTTTTGTTTTTTTGCCTAGGTAAGGCTGGCTTCTCCCTGTCTCCTTCAAATTCTTAATGTAGTGAAGCTTTTAGAAGAAAGAGGCCACAATTTATTATCGAAGCTTTGCACAGTCCCTGCTATCAGGAGTGTATGAGGTTTTGTACTGTGCCTGATGTGTGCTGTGCTGCTCTTACATTGCCTTGAATTAGCAAGAAAGTAGCAAATATGGTAGCTCGTTGGTCCCTTTCACAGATGCCCCCGCAGAAGCTGAAGATATGTACTAAGTTGTTGTACCTTCTCATGGATGCTTAAAGACAGAAATGCTATTCATAAGACAGGACAAAGAAGAATTTGCTGCCAGAAGACATGAACCAATGAAAATTTATTTAGAGTGCTTAAACATGAGATTTTAACCAATCACAAGTTGTTTAGCTGTGCCTGCTTCTACCTTGTAACCACATAAATATAGTGAATAAAGAATAAATAAAGAGATCAAACCTACTCATATTGGTGTTCGTTTGATACTTGGCTCCTTCCTTGTAGCATCTTCATGAAACTCAGTCATTTCCAGGGACAGTTATTCCTCAGTTATCGTCATCTGAGTAAGAAGTATCCTGTATAACCTCTGCAAGTAGTGTCTGCCAGCCACTTATATTTTTGGGAAAAGCCACTTTTTCTTTGATACTATGTAAAGCAAATATTCTTTTAAAAATCACAGAATTTTGGATACAGTTATCAGTGGCAACTGTGAAGCCATATGTATTTGAGAAATAAAATTGCAAAAGAGCCACACAAGCTGTATTACTTAAAAAACATATTTATTTTTCTTAGTTGTTTATCCATAAAGAATTTCATTCTTTTCTTCTAGGGTCCAGAATAACCAGGTTACAAGATAATGAAATTTTCTGCAGAAAGTATATCTGTTGAATGCATCTTTAACAAATTCCCTTCATTTCAGTAATTTTCAACACTGATATTTGCTGTGTAGTAAAATTTTGAGTGTGGAAAAAATGGCAAGGAAGGTTTCAGGGGTTTTTTGTTTTAATAGCTTTTTAATCATTATAGACTGTGGGTTTTCTCAGTAGTCCAGAAAAAAAATCAATTAACATCTATTGCTTGTTAGAGGCAAGAATAAAATTTAAAAGAAAGTCTTGCCTTTATTTCTTCATATTTGCATGACTCAGTGACTGATAGGAAGAACCACAGGCCTGACTGTGCCCATTAGACCAAGTGCCAACTTCTTTAAATGAAA
Source organism: Sylvia atricapilla (assembly GCF_009819655.1). Classification (NCBI taxonomy): domain Eukaryota; kingdom Metazoa; phylum Chordata; class Aves; order Passeriformes; family Sylviidae; genus Sylvia; species Sylvia atricapilla. The sequence goes on along the minus strand of NC_089141.1, from coordinate 37,975,996 downwards.
GGAGAACCTTAGAGTTACCTGGTATTTCTGCTTGAGATTTTCTATATGACACTGAAATACACAGTTAAGGAAAGAGAGAGTGACCTTCTGAGCAATTAATTGGGAAACAGACACTCCAGTGCTTTACACAAACCAGTTATTTTGCCACGCCTTACTGGTGAAATACAAGCAACATTATTTCTGTGTCACTCTCTGATGTCATAGAACAGTCACAAGCTCCATGACACCACACACTCCTTGCTGCTAATGGTGGTGGCACTTCTGAAACAAACTGGGTGGATACTGTCACAAGGATTTCTTACTAAAGCTTGAGGCCCTGCCAGCCTTTGCACTAGCCTGGGGACACCAGAGATGGATGCAGCTTAGAACAGGTCTCTGTTTGCTTTCATACTAAATATGAAAACACTATTCTACAAGACTGTCCTGGGGTGAGTTCAAAGATAACTTTACTCACTGAATTCTCAGCACTGCGTTAAACTCACAAACTGAGCTTTGACACATATTGTGTACCAAATTTGGCAGTTGTACAATTGGGACTTACACAGGCGCCTCCCATCCAATTTTTGGAGTGTCTAAGATAAGCACTGGAAAAAGCACTTGCTTAGCATTGGCGTGTATGACATAATAATTTTAGAACAACCATAGTTACTAAAATGAGATTTATTGACTAGATAGCAAACATATGTTATATTTTTGAGAATAGACAGGATCATTATACACTGGTTTATCAGCTAAGTCACCAATTATCTAAACATTTTCTATTATTTAGGAGTTTATTGTTCTTTCTTTTCTAATATTTATACAGAAACAGCTAAACCTGGCACTGCCAAACTGAGAGCTGTTCACATTGTACACTAGGTTGGAAAGTACACAGTGCCTGAGCACAGGAGATTCCCTTCCTTTCTCATACTCTACCACACACTGTAGTATCTTTATTTTTTGTTTGCACCTATCAGATTGGTGCTGCTGCTTCTGAAAAATTCCCCCATGCCATTAAATTCAAACAGGGATCTGATTTAGAATCAGAGGTTTATTGTATACATTTAAATGAATTTTATTACTTCAAAAGACTGTTACTAGCTTAGATCAGTGTTGCTTCATTCTGGTAAAAACAGGGTTCATACTCTAACTATAGCTACAGAAACAAAAGCAACAGCTGTTCCATGTGATTCCACTCAGGAACAGTTCCCAGGGTTGAGTGGTGTGGATTAAAACAACAATAACCATCCTGCATTAGGCACATTTGCATACTACCTTTTTGTCACAAATATTTAACTTTCTGAAGAAAGCTTTAAATATAGACTTGTTATCTTAACTGCAACATATATATTTTACACTTTTCATTAAAGCTGGCAGATTTCACTGCTGGGAGCCATGGGATGGCTTGTTCAGTATAAGTTAGGCAGAAGATGTTAAACCATGTCAAGTCTATAGACAAATTTAGGTATTTTATCATATAGGTTCAAGTTTAAAATTTAAAGGTTCGCTTTAGTAAAGACTTAATGGCAAAAAACAGACTAAAAGACAAAAAGAAGATAATATTTAATGACATTGTATCTTTACTGTAATACAGTGAAATATGTAGATTTTACATTTGTAAAAAAATACAGGGCCACAACACTTGTTCCTTTTATGTAGCTACTCAGCAGACAAAAATTCTTCATAAAAATGTATGCATTTGTTTTAATGCGCCTGTGCTAAAAACCTTTCTAAGCTCTTAAAAAAATTACTGCCAAGTCAGTAATGTCTTGTCTTTTGATGATTGAGCACTGCCCGTGTTCTTAGTTTATGTAATTGTTACTGTAATTTTTTACTCCATAATAAACTAAACTTTTTTCCTGTAATATAAGCTTTAAATAAAGAAAGAAAAGTAAAGAAAAACAAACAAACAAACCACAAAATGAGAGACCACGAAACCCAGAAGTCTTGCAGTTGCAACTATTTTAATTTTTCTCAGGTTTCCTGTTGGTAGTATGTCACTAATAATGATTTGTGGCTGTGGTGGTTAATAACACATAAGAGATATTGCTCTCTCTTACTTAAAATCAGTGTTGAATTTGCATTGTAAGCAAAGTATTTGTTGGACTCATACTGTAGAATGAATTAACAGATAGATTAAAGTATTAGAACCCAATTGTCTTTATTTCTGAGTCATAGAATATCTCTGTTTAAGAAACTTCTTTGCCCAAACCCATTCATTCCTATATTATGTATGCCTCAAAATTGTGTGTCTCACAATCATTTTTGGAAAACAATGAATAAATGAGGGTATAAGTTGTGTTGCAGTGAAATTTTCTTTTTGTAAGCCAGAAAAGGAATTCCTATGGGTATTAGGCCAATGTTACAAATCATTAGTGTATTGTTGAGGGTTTGGGGGTTTTTTCTCATGGCAACACCACTGTTAAATATAGTTTCTGTTCATGGTTTAGAAGAAACTCTGTTTAGAAATGAGAAGAATTCATAATTCACTGCATTTGAGGAACTCCTATCAATTGTTTAACTGTTTAAATACACGGTGTCAGATTGGGGTTTGGCTCATTCTTCTACATATACAATTCATTTAATCAAGCTTTATCAAAAGCAAGACTGTAAATCCATAATATCGCAGAGTACTATATGATACAGTACTATAAACTATATCATTTAACTATACTCTTGGGCCTTTTTTATATCAAAATAACGCAAGTGCAATATTAAAATTTTCTGATCTGAAATAAGAATAAATTTTATTGTATCAAATAAAATTCTAAGCATACAAAGGAACATTTAGAAAATATAGCATTTTCTTCCTAACGGAGATTTTCAGAGAAAATTGATTTTACAATTATCACCGGTCACGTCAGTCAAAACTTCTTGACTGAATAGAGAAGTAGTTAAATATTTTAAAAAATAATTCAAAATCTCCTCCATAAATATGTCTGTCCCTTCCTTCCCCTTCCCTTCCCTTCCCTTCCCTTCCCTTCCCTTCCCTTCCCTTCCCTTCCCTTCCCTTCCTTCCCTTCCCTTCCCTTCCCTTCCCTTCCCTTCCCTTCCCTTCCCTTCCCTTCCCTTCCCTTCCCTTCCCTTCCTTTCCTTTTTTCTTTTCTATCAGAGAGAGAATATTTGTTATCAGCACAGAATAGGCAAAGTATAATGATCAATTAAAATCCTTGAGATCTTTAGTGAGTTTTATATTTCTTTTGTTTTCATACCTCTAGTGATAAATTTAATCATTATTTCAAAGTCTAAAATAAGTCAGGTGAGTTGCCTCCTGGAAGTGCACTCTCAATCATTTTCTTCAATTCTCAAAAAAACCAAAAAAATCCCTACATGCAGATTCCTACACTCTCAGTGTCTAATATTAGTGAGATAAATGATGCACATGAAGCATTTGAGGAGATCTTGCCTGTTTAGAGATGTCTAGATGACAGAATATTATATTATGTAATCCTATTAAAAATGTGTTCAAGTCTTCAAAATGTTAATGTAATGGCAGCATCATTGCTTTCAAAATCAGGTTGAAAAACTCACTAGAGACTTTTCGTGGCTTCCTGGATGTGACTGATTCACAGACACTTCAGAAAGCCCATCAACCTTTTAGAAGCCTTTGAAAGGATGGCTTTAGTCTCCAGTACACTTCTATTGATCTTCAGGGCTGAGACCAGCAAAAATCCTGGAAAATATAGTATCTTACATTCTGTGTAATTTTTTCTTGCTTACTCTTCTTAATTTTCATGAGTAGCCTTTGAGATCCTTAGTCAATCCCGCAGCATCAAACTGAGTGAGCCAGAAGGGAAGGATGCCCATGTCATAACCCTCACCCCTATCAACACAGTCTTAAGGATGACAACATCGACTTATCTATCAATTTTCTAGACATGGACTATGTTTATTGTGGCACTCCTCGTGTGACTGCAGTAGCCACATGGAATATATGTGTGTACTACTGAAGCATAAGCTTGGGGCTACACCCTTACAGATTTGCATTCGTTCTTTTCTGAGCATCCTCCTGAGACAATTTTGGGCTGTGACAATTAGTATTCTATGCCATAAACCCAGTTCCAAAGTCCATTCTTGATGGGTTAACCTGTGCTGGTGGATGAGATTTGAATCAGAGGTGTTAGGGACAATGTGCCTTGGCTACTAGATTTATTAGGCTAGGAAGAACCCAGAATTTTTGGGAGTAGAAGTAAAATGTTAATTTTAATTAGTGTAAAGCCTGAAATTCTAAAATAAGGCTGAAATATCCAATTTGAGGTAAGAAAATACTCTAGTAGCTTTGACAATTACTTAAAGTATTAACAATGGAAAATACATCACTTGTAAACATTTTATACATTGCTCTACAGTGTATTTTGAGCAGGAGCATCCAACTATCCATATTCTCCAAACATATCCAAAATTTGCAGAGAACTACGAATGAGAAGAATTTAAAACTATTCTTAAAAGTTAACAAACTCCCTCCGTTTAAAATTATGGAAATTTTTTTTCATTGAAGCTTGTTTATTTTTCATTTACTCACATTTTTCCTATTCAAGAAGTTGTAATTTTGGTCATACAGTAATATTTTTATGCTTTATGAGAAATCAATTAAATTATGATTTAGACTTTGCAGGGAGTTAATGGAGAGCAATTTAAAGAATTATGTTGTGCTTCAAATAACATCAAGTATCTTATTCTGCCTACATAACTTCTGTGTTTCTACCACTTAAGCAGCTATTAGGAAGGCTCTTGACACAGCCTTATTGTGTAGCTGCAGAATTACACCCCGTTGCTTCAAATCCAGATGTTTTATATTGGTTACCATAGAATTTAAGATGTGAGGTAAGGCCATTATATAAAGGTAGTGTAGTGTAATTTATTTAGGGGGAAAATATCAAACCCAAGACAACAGATTTTAAATTAAAAAGGTATGAAAATCAGGATTTAAAAAAAAAATTTGCTCAGGCAGCTTAGGAATAACATTGTTCAGTCGATCTTAGCTTGCAATAATTGCCTATCTGAAGGCATTCTGTAAGTTAAAAGCAGCTGTGATCCATGAGTTAGTATGGAAAAAAATGCTTATGATTAGATGCAAGTAGTAAAAGAATGGAATAAGCAGCACTCCCATGCATCAAGGAAGGGGTACTGAGGTGTTTTTACTGCAAAGCACTACTTTGGTGACTCAAAGCAGCCATAAACTTCACATATGGATTCATTAACCTGAACCTTCTAGGGAATCTGACCTCTTTGAGTAAGAAGCTGTTGCCAGTTACAGTCTCTTCGCTATTTAAACTTATTTGTAAAAATATTTGAATACTTACTGGGATTTCATTTTTTTGGCTTAAAGTAGATGATTTTTTTTCCAATAAAGAATTTTTTCCCCATTTCACAACTGAAGCACTCCAGAGAGACTATGAGGCAAAGGACCAAGACTAGATCCCTTTCTGGCATTTCTTCCACTGCTTCATGATTGCCCTTGTTCATTTTCCTAGTCTATTATAATTATACTACATGTGGCCATTATTACTTTCTAAAGGAGTTATAGTCAACTGCTTGCTTACTTTCATCTTTCCCCTGCAAAAAGATCTAAATAATGATGTTTAGCTTGTCTATCTGTAACAAAATATATGCATTATGTATAGAATCATTGGCTTATGATCCATTCAAAACTAAATGTTTTCTTTCAAAATGTATCTAGCATATGGGTATTAGAATTGACTTGCTTTGTCATGCCTGGCTGTGGATAAGTGGGAAGTATGAGATCATAACCAAGTCTGCTGAGCCCAGTTAATAATCCAAGTGGAAATGGAGAATCCATGATCAGCAACTCTCTTTGTTTTCCATATGGCAACACAAACAAGACACATCATGATTCACATCTCACCCCCTCACTGTCTGGAGTAAAGATAAACAGTTGCTGCACTGGAAATATGAATTTATCTAAAATGTACCAAGAGAAAAGTTTTTCAAGAATCCTTGACTGTCTCTGCATGTTTAGATTTGTACTCTGTTGCTCTGTGTAATTATTATTTAACTTCTCTGTGAAAAAGAGGACCTTTTACTAATAGGCTTCACACTGCATACTGACATTTCAGAAGGTTGCTGTATTAGTTCTATCATTCAGAGCCATGAATTATTGAATCGCCTACATATCCCCCTTTGGACTACTGAACTATCACTATTGTAATGATGCAAATATCTAATAAATAAGCAGAAGAGAGAATGTCTTTATTCAGCTTTAAAAGAGGGTTATAAAGTTTTAGTAGAGTCCCTACTATTATTAGTGCTAGGTAGTAAATTTTGTTTGTAGCTTTCAGGGTCTGCGAAACCCAAATTAGTCTCAGCTTCTTATTTCATGGAGATTATTTATTCAATTGAGAGGTAAAAATGCTGCTGTCTTTCCAGTTCTTTGACACCTTTGTAATCTTAAACCTCAATGTGCTCTTCCAGGGAGTAGAGCAGTCCTTCACCTTCCTTTTATTTCAGACATTCACAGAATATTTTGAGTTGGACAGGACCCACAAGAATCATCAAGTCTAGCTTTTAAGAAATGGTCTGTACAGAGCTTGAAACCCACAATCTTGGTGCTGTTAGCACCATGCTCTGACCAACTGAGCTAATTTATTACAGGTTTTATATATTTCCTAAGTTAATATTGTGCAAATCAGGAAAAATTGTGGCAATAATTACAACTGCAACATGGAGAGAAAAATGGGCTAATGTTCATTTAAAAAAAATTGAGATTAATAGCTCTTATTGACAAAATAAGATAATAATAGACCTTCGAATATACCCTGACATTAGCTTTTAAGGCATGTACAGTCTGCTATAAAGGCTGGCAACACTACACAGGTATATGAGATATTGCAAATGAATTGTAGAGTATTCTGACAGAGTAGCTTCAAAATACAGATAATCCGACAAATTTTGATTGCAAAGTGCTCTGTGGCAGTGGGGAATTTCTTATCAAGAAAATCAAAAGAGGTTTTGGTCAACTCATCCTGTTTGTTTTTGTTTACTGAGCAGAGAAATTTAAAACTTTTCTTTTGTTGTAGGAACTATAATAGATCAAATACTTAGATATTGATGCAGGGTGTGCAACAAAGACATTCATAAGAAGTTAAGGCAGTAATGGAATATTGCCCTGTTCAAACTCACACAGAAAAATACTAAAAGCAGAATTACTTACACCTGGGCTATTTTCTCTGAAGATAGTCACTATACTATAACATACACTTGAGACATCTTTTGATGGTAAGGAGTGTTTTTCAGTCTCTTTAGATCATCTCTTTAGATCATCCACATACATTTTTCTTTTGAGAATCTTTGAATTTTCCCTTAAATAACTAGAAATTTACTGAGAAGGATCTCACTAAAATCTTTTTATTTATCAAGTAACATAAAAAACCCCACCCAACACCACTGTGGTTTTATGAAATTGAAGTTTAATGGAAAACTTTGAAATCATAGAATATCTTACATCTTGTGTATGAAAACAAAATTAGTGTAGAGATCCTAATCAGTTATTTTGTTGCCTGGAAACATTAATGTTTTTAAACAAGCATTTAGCTGAAATTTTGAAAACCAAATGGTACAGACACACCTCTTTGATAATTTGGGAACACCTGTATGGCAGCACCTACAAAGTATTAAAAATTCTTTGTTCTAGCTCTTGGCAAAGTGTGTGTGTGTCCTGAAGAATTTAGCTCAGTAATTCGGCACTGCCTGGATGTCAGGTCCATGAGAAATTGAGCACTAGGAGCAGAGCACTGATGTCTGTGAGACCCCCTGGAGAATGTTGATTCAGCATTAGCCTCTCCTTCTGCACTGCATTGGGGTATGGAAGCCCTGAAGTGACTGAGCTGCTAGTGGGCAAATTTACCTGTGGGTTTTAGAGCTTTGGCTGCAGCCCTGGCCTTGAGGGTTGGCTGTAGCACCTGAAACGGTCACCTCAGAGCAAAGTGGAGTGTATCCATAGCACACTGTAGCCATTTCTGTGACTGCAGTGCTGAAGCACTTTTATTTTATCCATTGAACCAAATTTTTATGCTTTGCTCATAACTAGCAGGAAAAAAACATTATCTCATCCATGGTTGTTAAGTGCCCTAATTACTTACTTCAAATGACACAACTCTCCCAGAAAACTTTTAGAATAGCTTTGAAAGCTCTCAGCAGCTTACAACTGAAAGCCAAATGTATAGGCTGTAATTCATTTACACTTTGTAAAATTAGGCAGGTCCTCAATAGGTCCCACAAATCATTTTAGTATAGTGTGGTCTCATTTAAACTTCATAAGCATGTGAAGGAAATCTTTCAAGAGGAAATTCAGGGGTTTTTAAATTATTTTTATTTTATTTTTTTTAATTGGAATAGCTACAACCTGTAACTTTTTGTTCAGATCTTTATCAATATCCAGTTCTTCATAAATCATTCCAAATACTCAGCTTATTTCATGTCTAAGGACCAAACCTAACTTAAAAGTATTAGCCATCTCAATTTCATATTAAACTGTAAAGTTCTGGGGTTTTTTTGGGTGCACTGTAACAACCATCCTGTAGTAGGTTTGTGTATGTATAAAGAGATTTAGGATGCTAATTACAGAGAGAAGAAACATATGAGGAATGTTTTTGGAATGTTATTTTTATCCAAGAGATTATGGTAAGCATTATAGTAGCAATTAATTATGATAAATTGGCTTTTTTCCCCATAACATCTTTTGTGCTCAAACTCCCAATGCCTGAGCACTGTAATTTCAACCTTCATATAATTTTGAGGTAATACACAGAAATAAACTTGCATGATACAGTAGAATGATCCATATTGTGTGTAATTATCACCTAGTTTATTTTCAAATATTATTGATTTTAGTCATTTTATGTGTCCAGTACAACTATAAAGGCTCTAGAAGATACCTTAACCTTACAGAAGAAAACTTATGGGTTGACCCCTCTGCTATATTTTCATATCTATCTTTTTGTCCTCTTCCAAAAGAGGCTATTCTTTGTGATAATATTTCTTAAGATTCTTGTTTTCTTTTTAATGAAGGTTACTGTTTTGCTGCAGATTAGTTAATCAAAAATTAATTAATTAATCAACATAAATAAGAGTATGCATCAGGTGAGGTAGGTTTGAAAACAAGCAAAAAACCAAATCATGCTCACAAGACTCACAGCAGATCAGTTTTCTCTCTGTCTCTCCATCACCCCTCTGGCAAATCTGTGTTTGTGGGTTCTATTTTCTGTGAGAAGCTCTACATATTCACTTACAACAGTGATTAGCATGAAATCTGGACTATTTTAGAGAATCTCTATGTGAATGGGATGGAATGGACTAGAGATACAGCCATTTCCAAAAGGTTTCAAGATTTATTGTCATTCAAGCATCTCTATTTTGACAAATTTTCCCTACATAGAAGAGTACATTTTGAAAAATGAAGTAGAAGGCATTTGGCCATACATTAAGTATGACTTCATGCTTTGGAAAATACTTAGCATACTCACAAACAGTGCATGTGAGAAAGACGGGTACATATGATATAAATTAATTTAGTCTCCAGGTACAAGTTCAATTTACAAACAATTTACATGTATAGAAAATTTACTGCATAATAACTTTCTCAAATATTTAGGTAGAGTTACATTGTATTTATCCTGCTCCTGAGATTTAAAAAAAACCCACATTATTTTAAAAAATCTTCTACTCAATATGTAGAGTTTTGTCCCTTTAAAAAATTGTTCTCAGGAGAAAGGGATAAAATGAAAGATAATTCCTACTTTATTTCAGTACTTTGGGAAAACAATCATGCCACTACATACTTACACAGCATTTTGGGCCTTATTAAGTAATTTTCTATTTTATTTCCATAATTTGCCTGCATTTCATAAGGCACTCTGGAACTGAGCCAGTAAAGAATGCAATCACATTCTTGTCCTTTCTCAAATGTGCAAAATCTTCTGCATATACTGCCTTTGAGATATGTTTTTAAATTACTTTCAAGGAGAGCCAGGGCAAACTTATCTAGTCAGTGCATGCGTAGTCACTTTGTGCAGGCAGAAGGGAGCAGAGAGCAGAGCCACCAACAGCTCCCCGGCTGGCACAGCCTGGTTGTGCCCAGAGGGGCAAGGCACTGGATTGTCTGCCACGAGTATCAAAGTCAGCATGATTTACTAAATTAAGAAAAGAAAAATGAATAACCAGAATTAGAAGAATTAGAACCAAGCGACTCTGCCCACAATGTTTCCACAATATATCCTAGTACATCTGAAATGTTCTGCGAAGGGAGAAAAGTCCTATAATATCATCTAAAATACTGATCTACATGTAGAAAACAAACCTGAATTTTGAAAGTACCCTTTGCTTACAGAAGAACTTAATCAGTAAGTGGATATAAGCTTTTTCTAAAATTCAAATATTTCAAAGAACAGGAGCTACAGCTCAAAAATTATCTTGGATTTGAGTATTGGAGACAAGAGAAAATATTCCATTAAAATACAGGCAAATACTTAAATAAAGTGCAGACCAATCCCAAAGATAGGCTACATTAAATTTAAGTCATCATTATCAAAGCACATGGTGGCTTTAAAATATAGGTGGGTCTTTTTATGATGGGAAAAAGGCTAAAAACAGAAGTTTAAATAATACTAGATTTGAGACCACAAGCCTGAGGCAAATATGCATCAATATGATCAAAATCTATAACTAACAGATTGCATTTCTTAATCTTCTGAAGTGTGATTCAGTTTAATAGAAAAAGTATTTTCAGCCTCTCATCTTCTGTGTGGAAATATATTTAATTATTTCCTGAGTTTATTACACATTCATTTGCAAGTCAAGTACTTGATATGTGTTAGATTGTATATAACAGGGCTTCAAACAGGTGGCTCAAATCTGCATACAGGCCCTCAGTAAAAATATTCCTAAGTGAAAATAGCCATCTTTGCCTTTTCACTGATGCATGAAAAAAATAGCCATATTCCCTTTTTTAAGTAATGAGAATGTGACAATTATTTTTGCTATATATTATGAGCAGTACATTTGAAGACGTGATTATGATTTTCTCTGCAAGTCTAGAGGCGGTTGGACTTCTTTTAATTTGTGTTTTTAAGTCCAGTTAATAATTCGTCACTAAAACTATATTGTTGGTATATGTTTTAAGCTATTGTTTCTCAATGCTGGATAAAATATACTTTCTAGAACTGCAACACAGTTCATAAGGTTGTTCTGTGATTTGCTCAAGAGCTTTATGCATAATGAGGTCCTGTCTTCAGATAGCATGCCATATGTTTACAAGGGAAATACTTGAATCCAATAGTCCTTTCTTGTTTAAATGTACCAAGGGCATTGACCCAATGTCATGTCCTTGATTTTAGAAGGCTCATAACCACAACAGAAGACAACACCTCCTATAAAAAATCACAAAAGAAGAGAGAACTTAAATTAACTTAAGATTATTTTGAAACACTGTAATTTTTTATGCTGGATGAGATGCTTTACAGAAGTCTACTTTGTTGGCATACGGTTGGCACCAGAATTTGAGTTCTGCCTTCATTATCATAGCACTGATGAAGAAATAAAAGTTATGGAATAGCAACTAAATCCTTTTTGAAAATGAGGATAAAAACAACAAATAAATAACAATAATAATAATATAATAATAATAATACAAACAAAAGCAAACAAACAACAAAAAAAACCAACCAACAACCAGCACTTAAATGAAATTATTAGAGCAGATATAACAGTGGTAAAAAGATACTGAGTTTGAATACTTTACTGATGTTGGACTAGAAGTGTTTTTCTCCCCTCCTGCATGCTCCCCCCCTTCCCCTGCCCCCATCAAAGCAAGGTCTTTGGTGGAACCATATTTAAAAAGCAATTACAAGTAATTTCTAAAATAGTAGTCAGTACACTGCACACTGAAGGTTAATCCTTTGGGTATTAATTTAGCTTTATCACAAAGCAGACAGAATGTCTGCATTCATTTCACTGTATTTATATATTATCAAAATTAAGGTCTCTATAAACAAAAATATCTTTCTTTGAAAGCAGGACAGCTTAGTTGGTGCAAAAGTAAATACAGTGGTTATTGCAACCTCTTCAATACACAGCATGAGAACTTACATTTAATACATAAAGTGAATCATCTGCATAATTTGGAGAGTACAGGCTCTCCAGGTCTGCTATTTATTTGTACATGCCCAAGAGTTCTGTGCATACAAAAAATCACTTTAATCATAAAATAGTCTCTGATACTCAGTCTTTTAAAAATTGAAGTCATATATTCTTATAAAACATGTACTTTTATACAGCATATTAAGTTTCAAAAAACTATCTCCTTAACTAACCAAAAACATTTTCTCAGGTTTAATTTAAAAAAAATTCTGACTTTAAAGAGACATTTTTTTATTTTTAAAAATAAATATTAAAAAATAAATAGCCACACTCACTAAAAAAATTCGGTTCTAGTCTTGAATTTAACAGAACAAAATTCAGTCCTTGTTTGAATGTGTTTCAACATATTTTGCTCCCTGAGAAAATGAGGATTTACAATGCTCTATTGCAAAGTATATATACCATATATACTCTATCAAATATCAAAGTTGTGTTACTTTCCTCAGACTCACTGAGAATATTGCCTGGAATTGCCATGAAATGCTGAACATATAATTTAAAATGCCAATGTTTATATGGCAAACTATTACATGACAAACAGGCTTATTTTGTAATTACTCATTACCAAGCATTCACAGACTTGTGTGGCTTTTCATCAACAGGTCCACAGAAAGACTGATACCAAGCAATAAATAAATGCTCAAAATACTGTCCTGATACCTGTGTCAACGTGGTGGCTTGGAACACAATCAAATGTTTGACCTGTCCCAACTCCTCCTCAGCAGACAGTGTTTCCAGTAGAAATCTGGTGCGGCAGAAGGACAGTGACAGCTTAGCTGAGTCAAATTCAGTGTCTGTGATACATTATTGCACTACTGATTACTTCAGACATTGGTGAGTTAATCCTTGGGGTATTAATTTACTGCTCTGACTGTACAAAGCAGATCCTTTACCCTTTTGAGAGTTGTCACTGTAATTATCCCATATGGCATCCCCAGTAAAATTTTCCTGTGCATCTTTCCAAGTAAACAGATTTTAGGTTATTTTCAAGTCAATCAGTTAACAAGAATGAACTTTATACTGCTTTCAAGTACTGCAAAATATAGTGATCCTCCTTTGAGAAGAATTTCATTCTTTCAAAGTCTTGCTATATTTCAATTAGGAAGACTCTCCATTATTTCAAAAAGTCTTCCTGAAAGAAAGTTCTAAAAAATTCTATTACATCTAAATTCAAACATGATTTGGTTTATGTAAACAGATGTAGGAACTGTTTAAGCAACATGTATTGTGGAAAAAAAAAAAAAGGAATTCAACACATCTAGGCAAAAAAAATCCCTACTCAGGTTACCTCAACAAATCTGAATGCTCTGATAGTATTTTTTGAAACTAAAATTGAAAGGAAAAAAAAATCCCCCTTTGATAAAAAAGTCTACTTATTTCTACTGTCAAATTTTCTCATAACGATTGATAACAACTTGGATTACGTTGCAAGAAAACTACAAAATACTGTGAATTAGGTTTAAGGACAATCAACATGAATTCAGTCTCCAAAGCTAGAAACTTGAAGGCAGGGATGATTTCTAGTGACTATGAAGTAACCCTTGAATTTAACATATTTCCTTACTCTTACAGTGTTCTATTTCAATGCTACATTTCTTTGCTTGTAAGGGGAAAGTTAAGACCAGAGAAGAAATATTTTCAGGTGGTCTTTGTCAAGATCTTTCTGAGAAAGTCGTAATGAGCTAATTAAGCTTGGGAGATAGGGTGTACCACCATGGATTAAAGACTGTCAATGAATTAAATCTCAAAGTTCACAATTGAACAGTCATTTTTTCATGCTATAAAATTCAAAAGTATTTTAAAATCTGAGAAAGTGTAGATTAAGTGATTGCATTTATATTATCTTAGGTGAGAGCTAAGATGGAAACTTTTGCAGTGAGACAACATTACTCAGCATTTGAGAGGACTTGTAACAATTTCACATCTCCTCAAAAATGGCAAAGAGGCAAACTAAATGCTTCAGACTAAATACTTAGTTGAAGAAATTGACCTCAGCATCAATTTAGAAAAGGCTAATAAAATCTTTTTTCAAATTGTGAATAGTGGTAATAAAGGACACTGAAATGGGATGTTTGGAAACAAATAAGAAGATCACAGTTCTTCTGTGTTGGAAGTGGCCCACAAGAATCATCAAGTCCAGCTCCTGGCCCTGCACAGGACCATTGCCAAGAGCCACACCATGATGGGCAATAGAGAGGAAATGTTAATGGGTCTGTATAAGTGCTGCAGACTCATTTGGTTATACTACCAGAAGTAGCACGAAGACCCTCTTAATAGAAGAAGGAAAGGAGCCCAGGGGAGTGGGAATGAGGCTAGCTGAAGGCATAAAGTGCTTGCTGAACAAGGAGGACCACTTTGATAGGAACTGTGATAACAAAAGTTATTGCAATTAAATTCACATTGCAATTAAAAAATAGAAAATGTAAATATTATTACATTGTTTGAATTACACAGCTGTGCATATTACTCTATTAACATTAAATGGAATTTGTGCAAGTCACTTCATGTTTATACATATAAGCATGGATGAAATTTCACAGCTTCTTGTCTGACCTCTTTGCAAGATTTGTGCTGCTTTCTTATTAGACAGCAAATTATTTCTTTTAGATTCACCTACTGCTGATGAGCTTTTGATAATGCTGCTTATTTTATCTTTATGGCTCATCTGAGTGGTTCCTTACTTTTATACATTGGAACACTATTGTGTTGGTGAATGTAAGTTGCCTCTTTGATCCATGGACATTTTTCAAGATAGTAAAAGACTGAATAATAGACAAATAATATTTTTTAAAAACAACATTTTCCTTTTTAAAAGCATAACATTACTTTAGAGAAATAATATTTTCCAATTTTTGTTTTTAATAGAATTTACAGATGCACTTTAACATTCTTATTGTGAATTTTCAATAGCACTGGATGGTTATTTTAAAAAAGTCGTAAATACATCAGCAAAGCAATTTGCTCTTGCCACTATTAAAAGTTTTTCAAAGTGGTGTTTATTTAACCAAACACAGCTATCTGTATTTCTGCATCTAAGCTAGTCACTTTTGTATTCCTTTGTCATCAATGAAAAGAAAAAAAAAACACTTTTTAGGTGGGAATTATATAATCCTAAACAAGACATCCAAATTCCATCAAATGCATCCAGCTATAAAAGCAGCTGTTTCTCTCCCTTGACTACAAAGACAATCTGATTAATGATGTCTGCTTGGCTCAGACATTGATATCTACACTGCACATGTCTAAGATGAAGTGAGATAAATCCCTGGTTTCTGCTTTTCCTTCACCTCAGGGCTCATTCATTTGAGTATTGTTGCAATACATCACCTGCACCTCTGGAAATATTTAAATGCCTTGGTATTCCTCTCTGAATTTCACATTACCGACATGTCAAGCACTGGCTTAAGAAGCTCCTAAAAAGCAACTTTGGCCCTAGGGCATCAAAAATAATTTCCTCTCAATACTCTTTGAATAAAATGACTACCAAATTCAAATTCTGATCTCTTATGTGATAAAAACAATACAGGGTTGCCTGGTCAACCATGAGCTCTTTCTTACAAGATATTGAGGTGGAGTTTTGGTAATCATAAAAAACATTTTCATGCCTGAGTGACATTGCTTTGCTGCAATTGCCCTTCAAGTCCTTCAAAAGAAAAAGAGAGTTCTTAATTCCTTTAAGCTATGTTTGAAAACAGAATTTCTAATGCTTAAGGTATGATGAACTTAGTAAAGTTTGATGCACAATTTAAAAGCAAGGTGATAACGAAAATTATGTGATTATTCCATTAAAATAATTCTATCTTAAAATGCACTAAACACACTTAAATAAATTGTGGAATGTCATTCATCTACCTAGCTGCAAATGTAATTAACTGTTGGATCAGTAATTTTCAAACTCAGTTAAAATAAAATGGAAAACAAAAACAAAAACAAAAACAAAAACAAAAACAAACCAACCAACCAACCAAACAAACAAACAAAAAACACCAAAAAAACCCCCCCACCAAACTTGAATATTCCTCAAATACCTTACTATGTTACATGGCAAATTGAAACAGTCATTGTATTCAGAAGCAAAGTAAAATAAATTATGCCAGATGCACAAGAATGCGCCTATAAAACATGCCATATCCAGATGTGGCAATATCTGGGATATATCCAGAAAAGAAATTGATTCATTACTGTAATTTAGAAACTTTTCTTCAGTCTAATAAATATTTTGGTTCTTATAGTCGCTTTTTGCATACAAAAATTGAAGCTTCAATATATATTAATATAGCTGTTTTATTATTATTATTAATAATAATAGATTTGTGTGGATGTAAATATACCTATAGAACTTTCAGTAACAGTCCAGAATGCTGCGAGTTCCAAAGACATGGAAGATTCTCAGATGAGAAAAAGAGAAGTGAAAACATTATTTTCAATTTCACAGGAAAAAAATAACAAGATTCACAATTTAGTAAATTCCAATATCTAGGATGCAACATTAGCTGCAGGAAAGACCATAACTAAAACAAATTAGAGTATGACAGAGAATGTTCCTTGGTGAATACTTCTTGTCCTCTGTAAGAGACTGCCTTAAACCTTGAAATACAAAATTAAATATACCTTCCCAAGTTGAGATAATTATGATTATTCTGCTAAATATTTTTATGTTTATGTAATTCCTCACTTCTCTTTTGAATCATCTTCCTTTATGATACTCTATAGCAGGTGTTTCTGAGACTTACATAATTCAAATTATTCAAGAATCACTAATTAACCAAGTGACTTTCAATGACCAAATACTGTAATTTAATTGAAAATATTGTCATGTTCCTATGCAATGGAAAGGAAAACAAAACTTCTCATCTTTCTGTTTCAGTCAATAATACGCTAATATTATGTCCACTCTTTTCTTCTAAAGCCAAATGTTTTTGTGATGCAGTCTGACCTTCCACATTTTCAAATCCATACTTCCATTACTCTCTGCCTTGCTCTTTTTCATACCAAGCCTTTGATGTTCTTTTGACAACTTTACCAAGATTAAAGTCCTTCTTACATAAAATTCAGTTCTCCAACATCAGTAAAACCTTTGCTGACAGGTGTGAAGCAAATGAGCCTAATTCTTTTGAGGAACTCATGTGCCTATGGTCCAAGACAGAATAATAGATGACTGTTGATAAAAAACAGAGCAGAATTGATCAAGTTTCTGAAAGTTGGTTTGTGTTCAGATCATGAGTTCTTCTTCCATGTCTTTCTCCTTATAAGAGTTTGTTCTCATATATTTTCAGTTTTGAAGCATTCTACAGTGGCAGGCACTTATTTCAGTATTATTCAGAAATGCATCATCCTAGTGATGATATATGCTCACATGCATAAAATTGTAGGAAAGAAAAATAAAAGAAAAAAAAGGGAAACTGAATGTTACTTCTCTTGGCAACATCGATTTCAGAGTTTTGTATCAATTTATTGACCTGACTACCATAATAAGTACATCTTCACTGTGGGAGAAAATACTCATCTTTCCAATGTGAACAAAGTATTCTTATGTTTATCACACTCTAAAAGTTTGAAGCATTTCTTTGCTTCATATCCAAGAAATGAATTAATATATGGCTAATCCTTTAAGAATAAGAAATTATCTATACTGCGATGCACTAACAAGTTTATATTGATTCATATGGGGCAAATGTTTCATAACACGAGTCAACTGCTACTGTGTCTTATGTTCACTTCAATCACTTGGCTTCTTTGGAATTGAAAAAAAACAAATGTTCTGCACTAGAATATTTTGATATTGACAAAAAAATTTGCCTGGCCAGAAGTGAGCACCTATGCCTGTTTTGGAAAGGATTTTCACAACAATCTGAACTACAAGCATGTCTCATAAAAAGTTGTTTACACTGGGCTGGCCTGTTCTTAACTGGTTTGGTGGAGGTCTAGACATGCTTCCTGTCAGAATGCCAGGTGCAGGTTGTCCAAATATGGGCATGAACTTACTACAGTGAGTAGAATAAAAAAGCACGCATTAATGGACCACAAAGAAAGTGCAAAATATATGAAAAAAATTTAAAAATTTGAGTATAATTTCCCTATATGCAGAACCTCAAACATTTCTGAAGATTCAGAATGTTTCAGGCAATTTCTTTTAAATTAAAAACTAATGATCATTTAACTGCATATTTCAAGCCTGAGGGGAACAGAATCACAGATATACAAGCACAGCATATGAAGGAAATATTGGAATTACTGGGGAAAAAAAGGAATATATTTTTAGAGGTTTTGATCCCTACTATGATCTAAACTTTGCAAATGACAAATATTTTAAAATATATGTTACTTAGTTATTATTAAAAAAAAAAAAAAAAAAAAAAAAAAAAAAAAAAAAAGCATACAACCAGTTTTTCCCTATTCAATCTTTAGCTTAAATGTCAGTCTTCAATATCTACATATTCTGGACAAATTTACTGGACAGCATACAGGGTGCAGGAAGTTACTACTATGAATGACTGTGAAGTATAGGTACAGATAATTTATATTGGTTTTGTTGCTTTTTGAAAGACTACTTTATAGAGACTGTTTGCGTCTATATATTTATATCTGACTTTTATAGGTTAGTTTTGCCAAGAGAGGGTCATTTACCTGAATTACTGCCAGGTCACCACATTTTGTGAGGGAAAAAAAAAAAAAAAAAAGTAGTGCAGAATACTTCACTTGGGTTATTTGCAACTACTGATGGTTATAGTGACCAGAAAAGTTTAACAAAGGAAGGTTGCAGCCTGTAATAGCACTACCTATTAATGTCACTAATTACACTGCATCTGTACTAAGGTACCATTGCTCTGCTTGTGTCTTGTGCTGGTCATGAGTCAGCTCCACACAGCAAATCAGTGACTATGTAGTGAGACACTGGGTGCCAGAAAAAAATATACCCTGACACTTCTCAGTAATTAACAACAGGTGGCAATCTGATGACCTAACAAGCAATATCATATAACATTTTCTTAGTTTGAAATATTGCTAAATTACATCTACATCTACATTTTTACTTAAATGACTGTATTGATAGTAATTTGTCATTCCTAAGTCTACAGGAAAGAGTTGACGAGTAAATCTGTGATCTCAACCAAAACTAAAGTAAAAGCTAAAAAATACACTTTCTGCAACGTTTTCTCGACAGTGGAGTCATGGTCTGTGCTTGCTAGTCCAACTGCTTCTGCCATCTCTACTATAATTGAGGAAACCTGTTCCAATTTCTGCAATAGGGCTCCTTTAGAATGGCAATGGGCTGAAAAGAAATTTCTACCCTTTCCTTATCTTTTTTACCACATAAATAAAATAAATGAAACTCAGTGGTAGCAGAAATTTGTTCATTAGAGTTTCTCAGACCATGTCTGCAGTTGAAAACAGATTCCTCTTTTCACTTCTACATAGCCAGGGATGTGAAGGCAGCTTTTACCTTCAACAACTTAAATGAAGCAAAAGGAACAAACTAGCAGTTGAAAATTTGAAAATTTACTTGAGAAGAGAAAGAGCTGCTTCTTAAATTCCAAGTTACATGAATGTCCTGCAGGAATTAGTTGAGTGGTTGCACTGCCTGTAGTTTTGGGATTTTCTCTCCCTCCACAACATGACTTCTCTTGACACAATTTCAGCACACCCATGCATTAGCTATGGTATTTTCAGCAAGCTTTACTCTTTTGCCTTCCAAAACCATCCATATTCTGCAAGAGCAGAATCTCTAAAAGCTTTAAAGACCATTTTTTTCTGTGAAAAGTAACTCCAGGAAAAGGCATCTCAGCAGTTCAGCCTTGTCCCTTGATGATATACAAATCAGCTCTGCTCCATTTACAAGTGAAATAACTTCTCTCTGAAAATAAAACAAAGCAAAACAAACAAAACAAAAAACCCAGACAACAAACACAACTAAAGCAAAAACCCAGAACTTCCTAAAACTTATGTGATATCCAGCAGGATTTGTGCATGGCTAGATCTCTATAATCCTGCAGCACTATTAGATTTTGCAGTAGTAGATCAGATAGAAGAGTGGAGTATAGAGTATATTCAACAGCATAGAGGAGTAAATGCATTAGAAAATCAAAAAAACCTCCTGACTCTGAGAGGCAATGTAACATGACAGCTCTCGTGAGCTGTTGCAACTAGAAATCTGCTGAAATCCAGAACTACGACATTATAAATTCCTCACAAGTCTTACGCAAACAGCTTTGATAGCACCAGATATATTCTTCAGAATCACACTCTCTTGAGACTTCTAAAGATTACTTGTCTTCAAAGACTGTTTTTTTTTAAAGAGTTATTGTCCATGTTATATAGAGAAACCATATTATCTGTCTGTTCTAGACATCTGTTAAAAACATATTGACTTCAATGACTGAAGTACGCTAAAAGCACTTTTAGGTTATATGAGCCATAAGAGTTTATAAACACTCTGTAGAACAGGATAAGATTTAACAGTCATTTTGATAAATTGAAGAAAAGGCTCAAAAACAGAAATACAATGTTCTATAAGGAAACATGCAAAGAAAGAAGAAAAAATGCACGGATAAAAAGTGAAACAGTTATATGATGCAAAAGGATGTGGCACTTGTGATGGATCATTAATTGCATGAGTCAGGAAAGCCTCACAGTTGCAGAAAAAGAAAAAAAAAAACAACTCAATCTGGTTTGGCCTAACAGAAATTACTTATATAATAAGACAAGATGATAATGTAAATTCTAGTTGATTCTTGTTAGGTTTCAAATCTAGGACAATTTAGGTTCTGAGGACACTGCACTTAAATAAGATGCAGAAAATGGAGAGAAGGACAGAGAAAACAAACATGTCCAACCAAGGTTTAGACAATGCGTCTACTAGAAAAGCTTGAAGAAACTGATTTTTTTTAAGAGGACATTCAAGAAGATATTGATGCCTTAGCTTTTGTATTTTTCTTATATTTGTAATCCTGCAATTCTTCAATATATAATTCTAAACTCCATATAGAGTGTTAGCAACTCTTTACCCATTTTGATTGGACAAAACATTTCCTCTCTGGGCCTGGGAATGAAAGACACCTTGCTGTCTGGGGCCTGAGAGATGTAAACAAAAGTGAGTTGGAAGGGGCACATTTGGGGTAAAATGACTTCATTTCCTGAAGCTGAAATTGGAAGATTAGCCCTCAATATGCAAATGGACCAAACATAAAAGTGTAAAAAACTGTCCATTTTTGGGTGTAGCCCCTGTGTGGGCTTTGTCTGCCCTAGATGTACCTGAAGGCGTTCAATATTTATAGCCACTTATTATTCTCTTAGTTTTGTCTGGCTTCTGTTTTTAGGAAGTCTCAAAAAGGCATCACTATAAAGACAGTATTCCAACTTTTGAGATACTGTCAAGGAAAGGATACCAAAAGAATTTTCTATTTTACCTGCAGGAGAAAATTATGTATATAAAGCAAAGACTAACAATTGATGTGTGTGAGAAAATTCTATGACTTGAGTGCTTTAATAGGGCTCTTACATTTATCTTTCAAAATTCTCGGAGAGTTTTAAGATTTGAATATATATTGAAAATACACATTCTTTCCTTGTTTTAGTGGAGAGGCAATATACACAAAGTTGTGATAAAAAAACAGATACAGTTTTAGCAAGCTAGAAATTATTACATTATTTTTTATACATCTCTATAGAAGATATATACCCACATCTTATTAGCATGAGTTCAGTGGGAGCAAAAGCAAATTGCAAAAAAACCTCAAAACCCTAGAAGATGACTGATTTAACCCAAGGAAGATGCTAATTCCACTGAAGATAATCGCTACAGCAATTTAGCCTCTAATAATAATAGTATTTCTCAGATATATGAAATCTTCTGCATGGGAAATTCCACTGGAAGGAGCTCTGAGGGCATCAGGTGGACTCTGTTAGTCATTGTCTTTCATTATTTCATCTTACCGGCCAATATAAAGAGTCTTTCATTGATGAGCAATTATTTTGCCTGTTCACTTGGGACAGCACAAGAACAATGAACTAAAAAGGGAAAATAGATTGATATTAGGACAATATGTATAATTATGTCGATAGTAAAGTGCTGAAAGCTGTGACACAAGGAAGCTATGAAATCTCATTTTTACTTAAGCAAAGGGATGAAAAGTTAGGCCCTGGATGCTGAGGTTTATTAGGTCTGCAAGAATTTGTTGGATGTCCGCAGCTTTGTTTCTGTTGGAGTTCCAGGGCATTCCTTTGGGTGCCTAGAAGGTCACAGACCTCAGCAGAGAGGTTTGGGACTCGAGCAGAGGGGTTTGAGATCTGTACAAGAGTGTTGAATCCTGGACAGGGGGGTGTCCAGGGGGCTTGTAGACCCTGGCACAGAGCCTAGGGAGACACAGCCTTTGACTTCAGTCCCGTGGAAAAAAGCTTCTAACACGGAGAGAAAAATTACAAGTCACAAAGGTGGGACAACAGTAGTGTAGTGTATCACAGGGTGAAAAATTGTGTAGTTTTGGGGTTCTTAGAATGGAGGTGAATAGGGAACAAGATGGAGGATTAGGGCAGCACCCTGGCTTCTTCTTCTTCTCCCTTGGCCTCCATCTCCTGCTGTGACAGTGGCACAAAGCAGTTTAAGGGGATTGGGTCAGAGTAGAGATGACCCTGTTAGTATGGGTGACAGGTATGGGCACATAACTGTAAATAATATACATGTAATCATCTGTAAAAGAGGCTGAGACCTCCTGTTGAGGAGGGGAGTTGTCCTGTGTCTGAGCAGCAGAATAGACCTCGGCTGGGCACAGAGAACATTGTAAGATAAGAATTAAAAAACAATGTGAGAAACCAAGAAAAAAACAAGACCTTGAAGACTCCGTTTCACTCTTGTGTCTGGCCCAGTGCCTTCAGAGGGCAAAAGACTCTCAACCAACCTAAATCTTGAGTGAGAAAACCAAACCCGAGAGTTTCCACTAACAAGCTAGCAAAAACACAGAATCACAGGACCAGAGTAAACTAGTGCTGGAAGGTAGCTGACATTTTTTTCCTGGCAGCAGAACTAACTTTAGTAGCGCACTTTCAATCAATAGTTTACTTAAACTGTTCCTAAAGCCATCAGCAATCTGAACCCTGCAAGCTCCTAATGCAAGCTATTCTTGTGTTCCTGATTTTAAACCATACTATGTATCAATGCCTACAGAAACAGCTTCTACAACAGTATCTAAAGCCAAGTGAGGCGAAACAGTGACATAGAATGAGGAAATATTGCTATCAGCAACTTCTGATGTTATATATTTTATGCAATTGGCACTTTAGAAATGTTACTGATAGCAAAAATTATTGGCATATTTTCCTCAATCCTTATTTTGCTATATCATGGATCACACATAAGGGAACTATTTAATTAGCATAAAAATGTAGAAACCTAATTTAGAGTGTGATCAAGCTCATTACAACAGACAGGACTCATAGTGAGTGGGCAGACTGGCCAGGCTATGCATGTAATTGGCTGGTATCTGCTACCCTGCAAAACCAAGCCTCCTAAAAGGGACACAGAAGTGTAACTTTCTGCAAGAGTGCACAGTTTTCAAAAGCTTACTATGTTTTTTCCAATTCTGTTGCCACTGAGAGCAATGAACTCCCATTAGTGGAAGATGAAACAAAAATAACACTGATAAAAAAATATGAACAAAAAATCCATTTATTTTTAAAATATGCTAAGTTAACTCAGTCTAATTTATGCTACATAAGTGACAAAGATAAGTGTCAGTAGGCATATGGATTTGGTCATTTGTTTTGGTGTTTGCTTTTTTGTGCTGATGACAAAAACCGTACATCTGCTTAAGACAGATGCACTGTAATTTGCCTTTGACTAAATCTGTGCTGTATGTCTGTAGATGAAAGAGCCAATAAGCAAAACTACCCCTTTTCATATTCACAGTTTCAAGGGAATTTTCTTTCCAGGGTGTCATTTTTTTAAATACATATTTTTAAAGCACAATGCTGTGACAGATGTTGATCATGTAAGTAACTTACCTAATACAAAATATTAATACTATATGGGCTAATGCAAATGTTAAAAACAGGTGTTTTCTTCAATAGCTTTTAAAAGTAAAAATGTATTCTCCAAAGCTGATTGTTACTCCACACACACTTAACTGCATTTTAATATTCTCTTTCTAATTTACTTTCAATTAAGGAATAATAAGTAAAATAATCAAAAACCCCCACCAGAACCCCAACAAACTTATATTCAGCTACTTAAAAGATTAATTTGTTTTACATATCCAGTGATTTATTCATTCTCTAACCTACAGCCAGCCAGACAGAAGTGGGCAGAAGAAACAAAGCCAGGAAATATTAGACCATATGTTTCTCAGGTTATTGTGAAATGACCTCAAATATTTTACACAAATATTTCAGCACTGCCAAGCAAAGGTTAACTATACACAATATGATTCATTTTCCAAAACTCCATGATACCAGGGACAAGATCTTACAGAGGTTTAATAGTCACTGACAGTATTTTCAAATTCTGGCATCAACCATCAACCCATAGTACAAGAGCATTAGATGCTATTAAACAAACAAACAAACAAACAACCCCCCAAGACTTTTAAAATAGATTTTTTTGTTTACTTTTATTAAAAATGTGCTTTCTTTTCCCAATCTTCATTAATGCTGAATCCATGGCTTCCATTTTGGGCAGCTCAGGAAACCTCGATTGCAAAGCATACACAGAGTATGCTTTTGGCAAGGATAATACACCATCTTTTCTTAGGCTAAATAGACCAATACATGTTGTGAAGCACAAATGTCCCTGCCTAATGGATGCATGGCCATAGCTTGATCTGGAAGTGTATGTACCATACACTCTTTCAGAGCCAGATATATGGATGAGATTTTTAGAGGCCTGATCTGGCCTCTGGATCTGCACCAATCCTACATGTTGAATCCATGAAACTCACCCATTGACTTCTCTAATCATGGATGTCTGGAGAAGGAGAAATTCCAACACTCATAACATCCTGATGCCTAAATAACTGATGCTTTTGAGCACAAAACAGAATATGATAAACACAGTATATTTGAATATTTATTTAAAAATAAAATAAGATGCAATGAGTACTCCTGGACTTCCTTTGCAAAGCTCAGAAGACCTCTCTGCAATAACTTTGTATTAGAGTCTGTACTGTCAGATATCATTAACTCAGATTAGCTTTGATAAAGTCTTCTAGAAGATCTTACAATGTTGAAACTTTATTCATTATTGCTCCTTATCCTCTAAAAGAAGCAACTGATAAGGATGTCCAAGATTTTGAGAACAGAGAGCTGAGATCTCAAGTTTATCTAGGGTTCATACAGGCATTATGTTTCACATTGATACATCTTTATGCAGTCTAAAGAAATGAAAACAATTTAGAAGCTTTAAGAAGTGAGTGGATTAGATTGTTTAAACCTAGATGATTTTTAACCTAGGCAATTTTTAGCCTAAACAGAGTAAAATATATATATATATATATATATTCTGATAAACAAGGCTCCAAGAGGCATACTTTTCTGTGACTATCAAATTCTCATTCATCCTTGCTATATCCTGTCTTCCAATAGGGTGTCTTCCAATACTTGAGGAAAGAGAACATAAGGAATAGAAGACACAGTAGATTTTTGCATCATTTTATAAAAAGTAAATAAACAATCAGAAAGCTCTTTCCTGAAGTTTTGAAAGATATGTTTGGCTGCATTGAAATAAAGTTGAAAGAGCACAATATCATTATAAGATATCTGTTCTCTCTTTAGCCCCAGGAGACAGAGGATAAAGAGGAAACTCAGATGATCATATATTTTTGAGGCTAGAAGGCAAAGCTCTGATTATCCAAAAAAAGCGTGCTAAAAAACCCAAAACAAAACAAAACAAAATAACTTCAATGGGAAATCTATTATATCCTTTATTCTCAAAAAATATATAGATAAAAGGAAAAGAAAAAATTCTCTTTAAGTCCCCACATATTCTAAATGTCATAGTTATTCTGGGTAGATAAAAATAACTAGGTAAAGGAAAGCAATATAGCTTTGTTTGCTTTACTTTGGTTTTTATTTGCAAAAAGACCCAGCTACCACTTTTGACTTATATATATAGAAAAATTTAAATGCCAAAGCACTATGTAAAAGAATGATGTTTACTAAGGACATCTTTTAACAATAAGAAATCTTCTGAGGGCTGTTTTATATTGTCTTGGTTTCCTTACTACAGGGAAACCTTGTCTACAGTTAAGCAGGTTGTACCTATATTGGAAATGATAGGATAAAACTTTAATAAATCAAGCAAAGAAAAAGAACTTACTGTCTGGGGGGGTTTGTTTGTTTTCTGTAATATAGTTATGAGAAAGCCTTTTTCTTTTATGTTTTTAATATCCTCTGTGAGATAAGCTAAAAGACATGATTGTATTGAAAAAGATTCTCCTTATAGACACAGCAGCTCCTTAGAGGTTATCTCCCAGTGGCAGAAGATTTACTTTAGGTTGGATTGCCCTTTTGAAAAAAAATATCATCCAACATTGTTATATTAGAATTAAAATTAATCTTATTTCCTTTAAAAATGTGTGATTCAGTTATAAAAGGAAAGGAATATATGCTGGGTTTAGGTGTTACTTCACCTACATTATGAGATCCCAGTATCTGAAATAAATTATTCATTCAGCTTGTAGTCTTGTTTTTCACTAATTTAAAATAAATTCTTTGTAATAAAGTGCAGAATTATTAAAGATAGCAAAAAATATAATGTCTATCATGAATTATTAATATTAACACTTTTATTAAACAGGTTGAATGTCACCAAGGATCTCTATAATTTATTAATGAGCAAGTTTAATGGTAAAAGCCTTAATATCAATGATATAAGAACCTAGACTGATATCATAATTTAAGACTTGTCAGTGAACTCAAAAAACATCAAAAAAATTAAGTACAGATTCATTGACATACATGAGACTACACTGTATTCCTCCTAATTCTGTGTTGGGTCAGTTAGAGAGTGGTTTAGTTGAAGTGATATTAAAGGGGATGTGCTCACTTGATGCAATCAAAGAACTGCAGACAACATTAATATTATGATCATAAGTGGTTTTGGAATGAAAATCTAAACAAATTGTGTTTGTAACCACAACAGTTACTACAGTTTGTATCATGTGATAGACTTCCTTCATCTGCAGTGTGATTTTTTTCCAGCAGAGATGAGATTTTGCTCAGTAGCTGGAGATTAGTACCTTTGATCTATCACATTTCTGATAACTACATACTGGTTACTCATGTTACTGTTAAAAAGGTGAGACTTTGGGTAAAGAATCTGTTTACAACAAAATCAATTGAAAAATAAAATTGCAGAAGGGCTTACTAGGACCAACTCAGTAATCTAAGAATTATATTATGAATTTTGGAACATTGGTGAATTGGGTTTGTACAGCCACATTTTGGTAATAGGGGGGCTACAGAGGTGCTTCTCTGAGAAACTGCTGGATGCTTCCCCATTTCCAGCAGAGCCAATGCCAGCCAGGTCCAAGATGGATGTGCCATTGGCCAAGGCTGGCTGAATCTGAGATGGTGGCAACACCTGGTGATAACAGATTTAAGAAGAAGAAGAAAAATAAAAGGTTATTGCACAGATGTAATGGTGACCAGAGAAGAGTGAAGTGAAAATATGTGAGACAGAGAGTCCTGCAGACATCGAGGTTAGTGGAGGAGGGGCAGGTGGTGTTCCAGGCACTGGAGCTGAGATTCCCCTGCAGCCCTTGGTGCAGCCCATGGTGAGGCAGCTGTGCCCCTGTGGCCCTTGGATATTTAGGAGCAGATATGCACCTGCAGCCCCTGGAGGTCCATGGTGGAGCAGAGAGCCACTAGCAGCCCTGGAGGAGCTGGACCCCACACTGGAGCAGGTGGACGGCTGAGGCTCTGAGCCCATGGGAAGCCCCTGCTGGAGCAGGGTCTTGGCAGGGACTTGCAGACCCGTGGAAAGAAGAACCCTCTCTGAAACAGGTGTGCTAGTAGGACTTCTGACCTTGTGGGAGACCCACACAGAAACAGGCTGTGCCTTAATGACTGCTCCCTGTGGAAGAGAGAGCCACGTTGCAGCAGTTGGTAGAAAACTGTTGCTCTGGGATGGACTCAAGTTGCAGAAGTTCATTGAGGATTGTTTTCCATGGGTGGGACTCCATACTGGAGCAGGGGAAGGACTCATCTCCCTGAACAGCAGGAGAAATTACATGTTATGAACTGACTGTAGCCTTCCTTCCCCATCTTCTTGCACTGGTGAGGAGGAAGGAGGTGTATCTGAGGAGGAGTATCTGTTTTTACAGTCTGTCTTAAATTCTTATTGTCCTGCTTTGATTTTGTTTCCAGTAAATTTAGTTAATATGTCTAATTTGAGTCTGTTTTTTTCCATGATGGTATTTCGTGAATGATCTCTCTCTGTTCCTATATCAACTCATGAACCCTTCATCCCCTGTCTAGTAGGGAATGGGAGTGAAAGAGAAGTTTTGGAGGGTTCCAGGCATCCAGCCAGGGCCAACCCACTACAACTAGAAATACCTAAAGAAAGTCCTGGCACTCATTCCCTCTCTCTTGTCCACCTTTTCTCAGAAGCTGGAGGAGAAGAGACCTATAAACCTTGGATTCATTCAGGATTAGTGCATATGTGGCATCTCTAGTCGGCAACATAGCTGCATTGAGATGATGGCTTGTGAGAAGGTGAGTGAGCATACATACGGTGAGTGCACAGGCATGCTGAAGCTTTCCCACCAAGGAAAATGGAGTAGGTAATCACATTCAGCATTTCTAATTTGACTTGCCTTGAATACCTTACTTTCCTGTCTCAACATATAAAATATAATTTTGTAATTCAGTCCTGTGGAAGGGCAGTCCATGTTTTTCTCTTTTTAATAAGTTTGACAGACTTGAATACTTAAGCCACTGATTTTCACTTGATATCATGTCTTATAAGTATAATCCCAAGTTTTCTTGCCACATTCCTTCGTGTTTTGTCTCTTAAAGGTTACTTTTTGCTCATGCTTGCACTTCCTATCTGTATTCTAGACTATGGTTATTAAGCTCATTTACAGGACAGCTCTTTTGGAAATGTTAGCCTATGATTGATGTAGACCATTGAACATTTTTTAATTTCATGTTTATTGCTTCAGGATATTGGTTAACAAGTTATTTCACGAGCTGATTCCAGTGTGGTACAACATTTCAATGAACAAAATATCATTGCCAAGCCCTATTTAGTTTTGAATATGAATTTGTGAGTGTTAAACGTCTGGAGTTGATCATTAGATAACCTAAAATGCTGGCAGACTGCCCTGTATCATATAGACAAGTTTTCCACTTTCCCTGTGCCAATCCCTCATATAGCTGCTTCCACATTAGGAACTTAATTATCCCTTCTGCTTCCCATTTCCATCTTTGCATTTGCAGTTACTTTAAGTATAATGAATCTAATAGTGATGAAGAACTGTTTGAATAAGTGCCCACCTATGAATTTCAACACCTGAACAGAAAATAAGGGTAACGAAGGCTACTGTCTTGAATGTCTTTTCCATCAAAAATGAACAGTAGCATACAGAAAAGCTTCTATCCTATCTTTCATAGAATATATTTATTCTGATAACTTGAATGTATCTCATGTTGATACTGAACAGAAATCAGTGATAGCAAAGACTTTGTTATATAAAATGAAAAAGATGGAATTTTAGTATTTCCTTGTTATTTTCAGTAAGTTATGTTAAATAGAGATATTTAAATAAATGTATCTATTAAACTTATGTCTGTGCTAATTGGCCTCACAGGCTGTGTGATGGGACAGGTCACATAGTGATCTGCATTTAACTTAGTTTTAAAATTTGCTTTGACATTTATGCTTCAGGTTCTGTAATTAAATAGAAGTGATGAATGAGTACCATAAATGACTACTCAATTGTCTGGGTTACAATGCTGCCACTTCTCCACCATGACCTCTAACTAATTTCCTCTATCACTTTCTCTCCTGATTTATTCAGAGTAGTCGATTCTAACCCCCAGATATTTCTAAATCCCCGCATTTTTCGCTCTGTTCAGCTATTGCTCCCTCACCACAGGGATTCCATTCCCCTTTTTAATCACTACAATATAACTGTGAAAGGTGTTAGAGTTCCTACTAGCACAAGATATTGAACCTATTTCAGTTGCTGTGGGATGAATTGATATCTGCCTATCATAGATGTATACAGGTTTGTTGTGTACAAACTGTACAAAGTAACTGAGCAGTTACTCAGCTGGGTTCCTCTTATACTCAACTGGGGGAAAAGATCCATTTTGGATATAATTTGTTTTATTCTAGATTGGGATCCCCATATGCCCCATTCACTTAGGAGTTGTACTACATGGTCCTTGTGGGCCCCTTGCAACTCAGAATATTCTGTGATTCCATGAAATGAGTTGGGAGGTACAAATACTTATTTCTTATAAGAAGAACAATCAATTTTTAGATAGACCAAGTATAGGTGTTAAACCTTCAGTGACTAGATCAGATGTATATGTTTATGTCTGCTGAGAGATTAAGATAATCCTACTCTGTCCAGATTCTCAGAGATACAAAATTCAAGTAATTATATAGGCTGGATGAATTTCAGATTAATTTAGTCCCTCTTAGAAAGGGACAAGACAATAACATCAGAGTGATTAGGATTCTGTTGCTCATTTCCAAAGAAAGAAACTATTAGGAGTCTCATAGAATGTAATTACAGATTTATTCTACAATCTTACTGGTTTTCTCACTTTCTTTTTGGTAGAACTAGAACTGGTTTGGTTTTGATTCCATTCGTACATGTATTCATGTAAAAAAAAAAAAATAGAAAAAAGAAAGAAAAGAAATTTGGTCCTTGGGAACACTCCATGGTCCACCTGAAACTGAGTTTTATCCTTTTCTAGTGGTAGCAGGGATAGCTCAGAAAGAGTTCTCCTATGTTCCCACATCCAGGAAGAAAAGATGAGAGCTGCAAACATGTGTGTCTGCTCCATATGGCACCAAAAATGGAACCAGGCGGTTAAGATTTTTTATGGAGGAAAGAGTGAAGAAATCTAAAACACAAACACTTAGACAGTCACTTTGTAAAAAAGTGAGGAAGCCTTCCTGACTAGAACTAGGAAAGAACCAGAAAAGTTTAAAGAAAAGTTTGCAATGATGAGAAAAATGAGAAAACTGGATTCACTGACTAATTATCACTAAAGACATCCTTTATTCTGCCACTCTACTTTTCTTCTTTCAGAAAATGAATGATTTTTCTTCATTTGCATTGGAATTTATCTTCTGATGTATGGTAATAAACTAGAACTCTTGATGAAGTATTTTTAATCCTTGAATATGTCATTATGATATTTCTTTTTGTTTTACTATTTTCTAAATAGTCTTCACAATTGACTGCAACTGGAATCCAATAATTGATTTTTGAGTCATTATCTTACATTGTGAAGTCAGTAAACTCTTTAGATTCTGTTTAAGAATAAATTTCATAAGACAAACACAGAAAATAACATCTTAAAGGGTTCTTTAAAAGACTGAATTATTAGCACCTACAGTAAATGTCCTAAAATTGATTTGTAAGAGGAAACTTTTCACTATTAAACAATATTTCATTTCCTATGGTATCACCAATCTTTTTTTCTTTCTACTATGTTTGGCTAAATCTATGAAAACCATGGCTACTATTATAATTTTTTATACCCTTTCAGATAAAAGGTCATTATTACTGGATTGTACGGGTTGACATATTGCTTAGCAATTTTCACTTGACAGTGTGACTTTTTCTTTCCACATTTAACAGTGGAACTTATTTTATGAAATCAAGATATTATTTTGCCTCTCTTGACTATGTTGTACTCAGACCTGTGGCAGAGAAAACTACTTTATGTTTCTGTAGTCTGGATAGCTAGGGATTGTTTTGAGAGAGGACTAACATCTATTCTATATCCGTTAGTATTCAGAAGAAGCTGGTCTTCCATCAGAAACTTGTTATTAAAAAGGAAAAATATTGCTGAGAAAATGACCTATTCCAAATGAATTTAAACCACTTTGGTTGCATAGTAGATTGTTTGGGACAAAACCAGTTGCTTTTGACAGGACAATTTTTTACTGTGATCAACAACACAGTCAGATCTACACTGAATTACCATTTTCTTTTGACGTACATACCTGAATACCACAAGCTTCAGAAAGCGAGGAAAACTCAAGCTTCTAGGTTTTAGTTGTGAATAAGGTGCTCATCTACCCAATTATTTCCAGATTAGTAAAGTCTGGAGCCTTCAAAGATTCTGTAATCCAAGCACCAGATAACCAGCATGTGTTTAGGACAGATGGTTAGTAGGGCAGCTACAATAGTTGATTAAATAGGCAACAATATAAAAATCATTCCAAATGTGGCTTTTAGGGAAAGATCTACACTCCAGTATTCCGTTTAGATTATTGCATTTATCTACATAATCGCTGGCCAAAGCTGTTGATATGACCCAGTTTTGCATGTACATCCTTTCAGCTGCATATTGTCAGTAATACATTCTTAATCCGATTCTTAATCTGTGGTAAATGGTTAGAATTAAATCCTTTGATCGATGTAAAGGTCTTGTTTGAGCTTCATGAAGCATGTTTGTCTTCTCACATAAAAAGGTTAATGTGAATAAAAGATCTGTATACTCTGAGGGAAACTGCAGAACCTTTGTTGGATTTCTGCTTGAATAAATTCATACCCAGTTCTCAACACTGTAAATGGGGCTTTAGTCAAAATTGCATGTAAAATTCTGCCAACCCTTACTAAGTATTAGGACATTTGTGTAGGACATTTGCTGTTCTAACTGTATAGGATCTGAATAACTCTGATATAAAATACAAAGAACAAAAAATCGTTCACTTTTTGAAGTGTTTTAGCTCATTATTACTTGGAGCATCCCAAGTCTACTAATTTTGGAACCACTTTCAACACTGAACATCAACACTCTGGTGGAAGTAAAACCCCAGAAGGAGGTGTTTGACTGTCATTCCACCCTGTGAATGGTCAAACTAGAGAGGAGATAATTAAAATTCTGATCATAACCATATTTTGCATCTGTCTGGTTTTCCCATTCTTCCCCACCTCAGCAAAAGGGTTAACTGATAAAAAATGTGGAGAAGAAATCCTAAGTATTTCTTTTCATATCAATTCACTTAGTGTTTCCTGTGAGGTAGAAGTGCTCAAATGTAATTTTTCCTCCGTTTCCAACTGTTACTCAAAACAAAATATTCATGACTTTGAGGGACATTACATCTCTGGATACTGCAGAAACTTCCTATTAATTTTGTTGTCATCTAACTTCTCCTTATGTTTATGTCAGTAATATTTGGCTGGTGGTTTATTTCTACAGGCAATGAGAATCTGGATGGCAGTGTTTTCTTTTTCTTGATAAAACAATAGGTACAGCTGTGCGTCACCAGCATATGTCAAGCATTTAAGCCTATAGCATTTTATAATACTGCTGGCTGGTTTAGCACATATGTTGAACAGGGAAGAGAGAAAAAAAACCTCTTTTTGAACCTGGAGGGGATAAAAAGACTTCTGCTTGTTGACAGTATTGTCACACCTTGGATTTATCTAAAAGAAAGGAGTATAATCCTGGGTGATCCCTTCTTTCAATTCCTTCTGAATAGTTGATATAATATTGCAGTACCCCATGGAAGACATTGGTTCAGACAGGGAATAGTTACTGGAGGAACAGTGTGAATGCCTTTGCTCTGTCTTTGGCTAGGAAGATAAGCTAGGGTGATCTCCTAGGAAGAATGTCTCTCTCTCTGTATTAAAAGTTCTAAATGTAGAAAGTGGCTTAAGGCAAATGCTGCAGGAGATAGGTAGGAACTATTGTCCAGACATTTAGACATGACCAATAAATATAAGAGAGAATACCTAAGCATCAGCTCTGGTAAAGTGCAGAATGTTGTGCTGGCACTCAGAAAGTACTAAAACATCTTTTAAGTTCAGTGTCTGGTTATCTATTTTCAGTTTCCTGACCAAGTACAGGTATTCTCAAAAAAAAAAAAAAAGTAATTCAAACCAAAACAACTCCCTAACAAAAAGAGCAAATCTTCCCAAATTATGGATTTCTCACCCAGTCTGAATTTATTAGTGACGGTGTCCCAGTCACTTGACTGTCTAAAGTATATTTTATTTTATGCAAAGCATGAATCCCCTAAAGTCAGCACCACAACTAAATTCTAAACTGTTCCTTTTGATATGTGTTGGCTACACGGTTTTATATCTGTAACCAAGTGCTACATCTCATATATAACTTGATATAACTTGATGGAATAATAAAGAGAAAATGGAGGGCAAGGGCACAACTATTACGCAACTTTAAAAATTGTTGGTAATATTACACCCTGCTTGTTCAATAGTCATATTCTATACCTAATGAACTTAACAGCTCACCAGAGAGATGCTCAGAATTATCTTGGTTACATTGTGAGACATTTTCTTTCCTTGTCCTGAGCCTCAGCTGAAGTTCCCATGGCTCATAAAAGCAATGCCTCTGCCAAATGTACTTTTCCTCTATGATCCTTCACAAAACAGCTAAGGCCACTGCCTTGAATTAGAGACTGTCCTGTTTTTAACTGGGATGGAGTTATTTTCTTCTTTTTACACGTTTCATTATTATTCATTCATTATACAGATTCACTTCTGACAGGCCATGTTATTTACAGCTTTTAAAGAAATCTTGGTTAAAGGTCAGGGTGTAAGGTACAATGTATACACATTTATTCCAGTTGTTTTTTATGATTTTGGAGAATAACAATTGGATCTCTGAGCTCAAAATATAATTCTTGCATTTCAAACAATGACACAAATAACATGAAATGGGAGTAGGGACCTGTTTCATGTCAGTGATAGTTCATGTTTATTCAAAGAAGTGGTTGGTGCCTGCATTCTGCCATTTTTAGTTTTCTCATGTGCATATTATTTTGTGGTTGTAGAAACAGGAAAGAAAACTACTCTGTTAGTTTGAAACCTATTATTCAGATGTTTTATTATTTTTTTTCCTACTGTTTTTGTTTCCCCCATGATGTTACTTCTTTGCTTGTATCTCAAAGCCTTGAAAGCTGGGACTAGAGAGGTGTTATCACTTTAGTGCAACACTATTTTAGGGAAGAGAGGGGAGGAAAGTATTCTTCAATTATGCTTTAAATATCCAGAATAGCCAAATCATATTTCTTGGCAAAATTTGCTGTCTCATCTGAGTCCATGAGCAAAGTCCCCTGCTCACATTTAGTGGAAGTGGAGAGGGGAAGAACAGATGGGGTATAGGAGACAGGGGGGCCAAAACTGTGCCACAGTGCAGCATGCCAAGCAGCAATTTGGTCTTCCCCATGAACTACTAATTAGCAAACAATTAAAACAGCAATATTCACAGTGGTGTCAATAATCTCACAGTTATGGGAATTATCTCATGATCTAGTAAGATTAAATGAGAATTTTGCTGCTAACTTTTTTACCTTATTTGAAGAAACTGCCATATTCAATAAATCCTTCAAGATTTTTTTTTCTTAGAAAGGACTGTAAGTGTACACATCACTTTACAAAACATGCTGAGTGACTAATGCCTGCCTCAAAGAACTTGCAGTGAATTTAAAAGAGATATGAAAAACAACTGTTCAGAAAACAGGTGGGGTAATCTTAAAGACAAAGAAAAAGTAGAAAAAAGAACAATACAAGACAGGCAAAGAAATATTTGCTGCTGAGTTCTGGTAGAATATCACTAGTACTATTATAAAAAGCTTAGCTGAGGCAGAAACAAGCCTTCCTAACCCAGGAGCTGTGCTGCACTGTGGGGTTCTGTGCTGAGCAGCTCCTGTGGCTAGCAGGGTGAATGGGCACCTCTATGTATCTCATACCTTTTTCCTGTGCCCAGTCATGAAATAACAGAGGAGAATATTCTGAAATGAGATGCAGCCTCTAGACAGCACAGGTGTGCTGTGCCATCACCACTGGTTTCAATTCTTCAGCCATTAATTGCAGCTCCAAAATCACTGGGGCAAAGATTTCCAGCAGCCCTGCACTGATAACTGACTCTAAACACAAATCCCTGTCGCTCCTGCCAGAAATTGCCTGTATGAATCTGGAAACTCCAAGATTGTAGTTTCTTAAAAGCACACGGATTTCCTGCTGTGGAAATAAGAACTTGGATCTATTTTGAACCTCTATTAATGATGGCATCAATGTTTACCTCTTCATGGCAAGAAGCACACTATGCTCTAGAGTTTGCTGCTCTGGAGCTGTTACACAGCAGTCCTGGAAAATTACCACTGCAGACACATTTTCATACGTCAGACATATTTATAAGAAGGGCCAGGCTGAGGATTTAAATATTCTGGTAGCACTTTTGGTGGGAAGGTTTTTTTTCTGATTCTGCAGGCCCAGAGCATACAGGCATCCTTGGCCCAGATTTTTCTAGCAATTCCTATCGACTTCTAATTGAACACTTGGCTTGTTTACATGTATTCAAGATCATAAAATTTTTTCAGCATATCAGAAACATCTAAGTACCATCCATTTTACACAGAAATTGAAAGATGTAAGAAAAATAAGATCTTGTCCAATGCCCGTTGAATTAGGATAAATATTCTTTAAAATATCAATTAGTTTCAGGTTACCAAGGATTCAGCTAATCACTTATAAATTAAGTAGAAGTATAGATGTTGCTTTCAGTGAAAACTGATCTGTTGATGTTATATTTTACCCAGAAATAGTCGTAGAAATCTAGGTTGCTGAAGGTTATCTGCATTTTCTACATTTTAACATAAAAGACTGCACATAAAATAAAACAGACATTCTGCTTAGTTATGTGTGTGCAATATTTTATGCCAGATTTAGGGCTTTGCTTTAAATACTGCATTTTAGATTCACTTTAAACTGCCAGTGAAGGAAGGGGGGAAAAGGAATTACATCCCTAGTTTGATTTAGTCCTTCTGTATTTTAATACAAATGTTGAAATAGGTACTAATCCAAACCAAACCCATTTTTTCCATGTGAAACACATCTAACTTGTGTAAATTAGTCAGCAACTTTGTGTTCTAATTGAATACACAGAAAAGTCTTCTGGGGCAGCATTACTTCTCTGCAGTACCTGTTTAGTGAAGCAAGACAGCTTGCAGTGAGCATTCTGGACCTGGGTCTCTGTGCTAACTATAACAGGAAATTATGGGATTTAATTAGAATTAAATGTTAATTACTCAATAATATTGAGAAAAAAAAATCATCTGTAGTACTTAAGCTTGTTAGTTATATAAAAGTCATAAAGGAGGTCTACTTATTAAGAGATTTAATTAAGTAAACAGGTCTTCATGCCAAAGTCAGCTTTCCAGTCTTATGGAACAACAGCCCAATGATTCTGCTGGGTGTACTTAGCTTGTTTGTTGTTCAGTTTCTCTGTTCAGCAAAGAAGTCAAGAATGTGCCCAAGCACCAAAGAGATTTAATCTAATTCATTAAGACTTGAATATAGGTCCATGATAAATACCCTGCCAAAGCAGGAGCTAAATGCTGCAACCAGTGTGATATTTAACAGCTGTAGGTGCAATTCAGAGTTAATTTTAAGGAG
Source organism: Sylvia atricapilla (assembly GCF_009819655.1). Taxonomy (NCBI): domain Eukaryota; kingdom Metazoa; phylum Chordata; class Aves; order Passeriformes; family Sylviidae; genus Sylvia; species Sylvia atricapilla. Next base: position 37,938,257 of record NC_089141.1, on the reverse strand, counting down.
TAGCTTGATTCATATATATTTCAAATTGGTGAAAGAACATACTATCTAACTAGGAAACCTAGACAGCTTCACCACTGTAGTGTCTGAGAGCCTCATCATCTTGAACATATCTCTTAGGTGGTAGCATTAGTTAGAACTAAGGCAGTGTAGGTATGAAGTAAAGGTAAATGCATGTCTTGTTCATTTGGAAGAAGTCATATTTGAGTCTTACATGCCAAAAATCCTTGTAGACGATTTTGTAAGAATTAAGAGCTGAGAGAGAGGTTCACAAAAGCCATTGTGTTAGTCAGCATGAGTGGCTAATGAAAGAATGACATTAATTAAATCTTGAAATTCAGTGTCTGAGATGAAAATGCCAGCATTTCCTTGATATAGTCAATGAAACAGACTATATTCTACAGTCTTGAAGCATTCAGAATATTTGACAGTGGCTGAGAGACTATCGTGGAAGACTGGTTTCAAAACCAGGGAGCTTTCAACTCAAAAAAGGCTAGGGATTTAGATTTCATTGAACTCCAGTGGGAATATAATTATACGGTAAAGAAATGAGGAAGATGCACCCAACTCCACTTTCCTTCAGAAACTCACTTTTTCAAAGTGAGGTCATACTAGGAACAGGGAAAGACTAGCATTTAATACAGAGATGCTACCACCTTTATGGAGATTATTTGGAGGGCTGTGGGTGTCAGCCAAAGTAGAGAATTTTGAGAATACCATTGATAGAGGAAACATACGCTGAAGTTCCAGTCTTGGGAAACTAAAGAATTAGACAACAAAAGAGCTTTTTGAAAGCAAAATAATTGTTAAAAATTGTATTTTGTTAGTTTAACCTTGAGTGACTTTGCACAGATCTTCCAGTTCTTAGTTTGCTAGACAAATCTTTGGTTGTTTCCAAGGTAACCTACAGACATTAATCCATTGAAGCGGGTACCAAAAGGAGACAAAAGCTAAATGCTGAGTAATTCAGACTACAGTAAAAAGTCAGTACAGAAATTTTAGTATCCTCTTGGTTGTCAGGAATGAAGAGAGGCAGTGAAAATATTGATTTTTACTGAGAGGTCTCGTAAAAAGGGAGAGTATTACAATTTTAGTTTATATTTCCATGAAACAAACAAAAAAAAATATTCCTCAGAGAGTTTCACTACCCAAAACAGAAGTTGGATTTCACATTTCTTTCATCAGTAAGTCTCTTCTGTTTTGGAAGTGCAAGCATATTGTCTCTGCTTTGTATCTACTAGTGGAACAACAACAACAAAAAGCAAACAAAACTAATGTATCTGATTTTGAGTCCGAAGTTAAGTTTAACCATGTCACACAGTGGACAGTGGACTCAGTGTGGACAGTGCTACCTGCATAATACAAGATTCTGCATCTGTGGCTTAATCAGAAAAACTGGCTTAATACTGCCCTAATTTATACAAACAACAACTTTTCAGCCCTGCTTCTATCACATTCAAATTGGCAGTCCTTATCCTTGCTTATTTTCCCCCAGTGGTTAAAATCTGTCAGGGGAATAAAGATTCTGTTGTTTCCCTTACAGTTATATCACAGGAGATAATAGACACATTTGGGGTACTTTTACTTATTTTTACATACTTCTTTTTATAATTCTATGACACAAAGACAGTGTTTTCTTCAGCTTATATGTAAATGAACGTGACAGTTCATCTTGAGTACTGGGGATGTTGAGGATGTGTATCAGTATTGCCACCGGCACAGTGTGCAGGCTGCTAAGGCACTTTGGTTCCTCTTCAGGATAGCCTCTCTCTCACCCACAAACTGATTTCTTCCACCAAACTTCTACCAGACTGTCTTACTCTAGTCCTGACATCCTGTCATGTTTGTGTTCATTTTTCCAGTGAGTTCCTTTTAATTTGCAAAACATACACTACACTGCAGAGCCACTTGGAAGCGTGTTCCAGGATGAAGGAAAAAGGTTGTTTTAAACCTCAGCATCCAAATTGTTCTGTCACTTTTACCTTATTACTTGCAGTCAAAAGAATTGAAGCACATAATTATCTGCTTCTCTTATTGGTGTGTTCTATGGATTTTTATTTTTTCTTCTACACATTCTATAGATTCTTGCTCTTGCTTTCACTTGTGAAACAGCAGAAAATACTTTGAATATTGGGATGAATATTTGCTATGAATCTTTACCTCCTAGGAAATTAATAACACAATATGTGTTCTTTCATTTTCACTATACTTACTCCCTAGTTTTGTATTTCCCGTGCACTCCAAATCAGTATAAATAATTTAAATGAGATCGCTATCATGAATAATGACATTGGAATATAAAAATATATGACATCTGGAAACCAGTATCAGTGGAATTATTATGATAACTGAGTAATGCCTTTGATAAAAGACTAAATACGCCAAAAATGTTGCCATCATGTTTATGAATATGCCATCATGTTCATAAAATTCACATGCAAATAGAGGTGGGTGTGTGTAAACTGTAATGTTTAATAATCTCTCTTGATCTTTACTATCACCTATTTAACTAAAAATTAAAATCCATATGTAAGTTTAATTCAAAATAGATTAGCTAAGTGAATTTTTTAAAACTACTATAGTGTTTTAAATATTTTCTCTGAAAATTTCAATAGTATATCTACAAGGAAGTGGTTGAAATTTACATCTTAAAGGTGGAAAGAGTGAAGATCAGAAAGAATAAAAGCCTACCAGATGTAGTAGAGTTTGTTGATGGCCAACCTGGAATTGGAATCTATAGCCCATAATTGCCATCTTGGTAGACTATTTTCTGCTGGAAGAGCTTCCTACCAGAAGAAAATCTCAAACCTCCTGCAAAACCTACCCGTCAACACCCCCCACCCTAAACTCCTACAACTCTCTAGGCATTTTTTCTAGTCCTGAACTTCATTCATCTGAAATGACTTCATGCATCAGGAAATGAGTTTGAATAAAATGTTGAGGATGAAGAGAGAAAGTATACAATGAAATAATAAGCAGAAAACCCCCGAAAACTTCTGGTGGATTCTAGTTTCCTCATAGGACCGGAGTCAAATGTTTTAAGTTTCCATCTCATTGACAGCAGGGAAATTTTAACAGGAAGACTGTACTGCAGGAGTAGCGCATCTGTGCCTGACTTGTGAGGGTACCACACCTATCTCCAGAAGAAATGGTTGGATCTGGAAAATTCTGTGTGCTTGTAGTGATTTCTAGTGATTATTTAACATTGTCCTCCAGTGTCCAAAGGGTACCTGGGCCTATTAAACACTTCAGTTTTAAGGACTGACTCTTTTTATTTGGTAACAGTCTCAAAATCCTTTCAATATTTTCATGAATTACAGATATTAAAGCTCCTGGAAATTCATGCTACAAGTATTGCCTTTAGAATATTTCACACAGCATCTTGTTATCTTCCTGCTTCTCTTCTCCCATTCCTAACATGACATTATGAATACTCCAATGCCTTTGCTTGCAAGTGCTGTAGAGAGGAAAGAGTCATGGTATTTCTGCTCAGTGCCACATGTTCTGTGGGCTCCACCATCAGTGCCCTAAACTATACATTTATGGAGTGAAACATAGTAAGTGAAGAATTTCTTACAGCAAATGGGGTAGTGTGGTAGAATCTACTGTCTATACTGATGCTTATTCCACCTCAATAATTATTATTGTTATTATGAAAACACATTTCTCGTTCCATTTTAGTTTGAAAAGGTATTCATCTGGTGCTACTCACTTCATGTTTCTATGCTCCTCACATTTGCCACATCTGTCAGAATTCTACTCACATTTCCTGACATTTTCCATCATTATGTAATGAAGCCACTTCTCTTTTAATGAGGATGTGAGAAAAAATTGCACAGGAAATTAATTAACTAATTTAGTAGTTTAATATGAGAACCTAAGCCACATTTGAAGGACTTATAGATTCAGGTCTTTTAATTATTATTATTATTATTATCATTGAACTATTTTAATAGCAAGTAATTTAGTCATATAAAAGGGGGGAAAATGTACTAGTATATGCATTGTAACGTGGTCATTCATGAATTTCTGAAATACAGATAGTAAAGAATAAAACAGTACCTTTTTGACAGTGCATCTGTCAATACATAATATGGAAGTGTGCTACAGATAATCACAATATGTTTTCTGAAGGAATCTGAAATAAATCTCCTGTGATTATCTGATGAATATATTACTGTAAACTCTGAACATTCAGATGAATTAATATGGAAAATATTTTAAAGAATTTACTGATATTTCACATGTACACCTTTGTTTGAAATAATCAACATAAAATGAAAGTAGGTGAAGTTTTATCAAATACTTCAAATTCTTTCTGTTTCTTATTCATCAAGAAATACTGACAGAACTGTAGCTTTTACTTTATGTGACCTTTCAGATATGAAATCAGGAAGAAATAAGAAATTGAGAAGCATTCAAAATATTTGTACTTCTGTCATAAAAGTTCTTACTATCAAAATATAAATTTGAATTATGTTAATATTTTGTTCCTCTTTTGGTCATTTGCAAAGGTCTTTTATACGGTCCTTCTCCTATATACAGAAGTAGATATTTCTGTATATCCACATTAGTACTCTATTTGAATTGCTACAGATGTAAAATGTTATCAAAATACATATACATATGTGCATGTGTACACGCACATTTATTTGCACAAAGAGAAACACTGAGCTACAGAAACAGAGCAGGAAAGCCAGAATGTATTTACATTATGTGATAAAAATTCAATTATGCTAAAATGAGTTAATTTTGAGTATCTATAAGATGTTTCAATGTGCTTTAAAAATATTTTTATATGTTTATTTTTTATAATCTGTGTGACATAGGTGTGGATTATAAAAAAATCTTATGATGATAAGGCTACGTATTAATACACAGTAGTGCTCAAAATCAACACAGTGATTGCCATGGCACAGAAATTTATGGATAAAATAAGGAAATACAGAATGCATTCAGTGTTTTGAAGGAACAATTTACAAGACCTCTCTAGTTAGACATGGCAATTGACACGCTTTGTATGTAAATCATTCAACCTTATTTTACCTCTCTTTGAGACATTCTTTACCACAGGATGCAATGGGAATCTTCCAGGACCTGTTACTTTCTGCAGGACCAGGAGATATGAAAGGCAGCCTGAGTCATCGGGATCTGTCTGTGAGCTCAGAATCTTGGGCTTGCATACTCAGTGGTTTAGCTAAGATTGCATTGTGCATCTAAATACACAAGCGTTCTGATTCACAAGGAGCAGAACTCAGTAATCTCATTTTTGGAAAAGCAGGTCCCAACAGCAAGAATATTGGACTAGAAATTAAAATATATGGGTGTTTTTTTTACATCTGCCACATCTGCCAGTTTTCTCATAGTGGATTTCATCTGACCAGATGCAGAAAGCCTTCCTTTAGCCTTCTACTACAGTTAATAAATGTGAATAGACTATTTTACTAATAAAGTAATCTCATTCTAATATAGCATGTTAAATACATGGGGTTTAATCATGTCTTTCACATCTCTGCAGTCAGTTTGTTTCTATCAAGAATTAAAACTGTACATAGTATTAATTATGGTATGGATGTCTACATAATAAGTATAAAGAGGTAAGAGAATAATTCTAATTTGAGACTTGCTTTGCCTTGTTTTTCTGCGAAATGGGATTGTAATATCCCCTTTCTGCTTTTCTTTGTTCATGCTAATTTATCTATGCAAACTGCATTTGACATTTATGGTAGCAGCATCCCACAAAAGGCAAGAGTAACATTGACTAATATCTCAAAAAGTCACTGCAAGTCAGTGCTCAGTGTGCCATATTATATAAAAGTAAAACATCAAATTACAAATAATTGAAACAATTTTGTTTGCTATTTATTTTGTTCACGTTATATTTTGTTCACTGTTTATTTTATGTATATCAGTTTTAATAGAAAGTATTTCAACATTTTCACACACAGAAAGACAATTTGTGTAAATTATATTTAACAATATTAAGATCAGGATTTTGTTTATATTGAAATTAACAGTTGGGCAGTTATGCTTGTAATATCATTTTACGTTAGTTCACACATTTATTCTGCATAAATTGCACAGATAAAATTAATATTACCTTAGTGTTTATTATACCTTTTCTATGTTTATAATGCAAAATCTTATGCAGACTACTTCTTGAATGAAAAATAAATATTACTAAATCTAATGCCAGTGGTCTCAAATCCTTATTAGATTTGGGGAAAAGATGAGCCAGGAAGGCATCCTTACATCTTCCTATGGAGGGATTTCTAACTTAGGAAGAAATAAAGCAGAGACAAGACAGATGAAGGCATTCAAACATGGATGTAACAGATTAATCTTCCACCTCACTCAGGTTACTTTTTAAACCGTGACTGCCAGGTACAGGTTTTAACATGTTGGGGAAAGGTTCTGCATTATGGTATAATAACTATAAATAAAACCAGCTAATAAAAGTTGTTGTGTATAAATTAAGCCTTAAGCTAGTTTTCTCTGACTAAGTCACAAATGTAGAATTTTTTTTCATGTGTAGATAATATTGTCTGCACAATACATGTGACGTGGTTTGGCTTAACTTCAGACTCAAAATCAGGTACATTAGTATTGTTTGCTTTTTACACTAATATATACAAGGCAGAGACAGTATGCTTGCACTTCCGAAACAGAAGAGGCTCACTGATGAAAGAAATGTGCAAATCCAGCTTCTGGGACTGTTTTGTGTAGTGAAACTAACAGGAATTTACTTGTCTATTAGTTTTATTGTTTAATAGCCTTGGCATACTGAGTCTTCCCAAGTGGCACTTTTCTTTTTGTTTTATTTTGTTTTGTTTTTGCTTGTTTGTTTGTTTGTTTGCTTTCGTATGGAAATATAAACTAAAATTGTAATACTCTCTCTTTTTAACAGACCTCTCAGCAAAATATTTTCATTTCCTCTTTTTGTTTAGTTATATGACTGTACAGTAAGCAACAATTCTAACTGGAAGGGAAGAGAACCAGATCCTCCCCCAAAAAATTCACTAAGTCATGGGCAAAATTATTCAGTACTTTAAAGAGATACCTGATTACCTTGCATTCTTATTATTACTTATCATAACTAATTGGAATTTAGGTTCTCCAGGGGCAAGGAATATTTTTGTTTCATTGTGAGTATTCTGATAGAAGAGGATCCTGACCTCCATTAGTATGTCTCAGTGCTATGTCGGTATATGTAACATGGTCGGCAAAAAAAGAGAGACATAATTTTGAATATTTTGTGTCTGTTATGAAAAAAGTTTCAAAGTGTTTTCTGATGACTACACCCCTTTTAAACAATCTCAGATTTCTCCAATTATTCTCTTGGAGAAAGTTGTTTTTTATAGTTATATGAAGAACATATTGTTCTTTATTATTACATAAAGTTGTTCTTTAGATCTTACTGATAAAAAAACACAAAGAGTACTTATGATATAAAACATACAGTAAATTTCCTATAAAACACAAAGAATTCCTTTTCTTTGTGAAATTCTTTGTCTTCATTTGCCTTTTAATTTTGTAACTCCGAAGAACTTAATTCTTGTCCCAGTCAATGTGTTGGTCCATCTAAACTGCAATTCTTTGCTGGGCCTATGTAAGAAAATCAAGTCTCAGTCAGTCACTTAAAGTTTCTCTCCTCTATTGCCATTGGCCTCCAAATAGATTATCACCTCTGTAATTGAGATTGAATCTGTTTTATATCACTTGCTTTCTTCATTTATCCTTTAACATAAAATCACTATCTCGTCTCTTAATATGACTAATCACAATTGTGAAATGCAGATAATATGCCACACATTTAATTCTAAATCAGTATTACTGTGCCCATTATTGTATGTTTAGCAAAACCTCACTGATCAATAAGAGCCAGCAACTAGTGGAAGAAAATCAGAGCTGTCTCACAGGTCTTCTACAAGATTCAAGAACAATTTGACACTTCCATATTGTTACAGCTTTTATTATATTTAAAAAAATATTACAAAGTATTTTACTTTTATCTCAAACTTAAAAATATTGAATAGCGTAATATAAGTGGTAGGATGCAGAATCTTTGCTTATTGTATTTCAGCTGTATCTTTTGCCTTGTTTCCCTAACTCCCTAACCTGCTGAGTTAGGATTGCTTTATTGGTCCAGCTTTCCTCCAAAGCAGGTTAGTGTGGCTTTAGGGTTTCACTTCATGGGATGATTTGATGAATATAACAAACCTTCTTCAGATGACCATCACCTCACTCCCTTTTCCTCAGAACTTTTCTTTCTGCATTTAAAATCATGATTTAAAGCAACTGAAAGAGCTGCCTGCACTTCCCAGGGTCTTGAGTTCCTCCCTGTCTCTACAGCTTTGCTAATCCAGACTGGGTTATCCTGAGGTATACTTCTTTCTTAAATCTGCTTGACAGGTGCCTGTCTATATCCTTCTCCAAATTAAGGTTTCTTTCTGTATCTGGAGGGAACATCTAAGATAGTTTTGACTTCTGCATGTTATCTAAAGTTCCTGGTTGTTCACAGATCTTAAAATTTCTTCTTACTGCTTTTTGGGAAAGAAATTGCAACACTCTGAGAGGAAGACTGAGCAAATTTTCCTCCCCAAGTGCAAAAAATAGGCCTTGATTTTCTTCTAATGCTCTTCCCATGACCATCCTGACTATTTTACTGTATCAGAATCAATGTTCCCTTCTTGGATAATTGGACACCTTGATAATTTTTTTTTTACTGATCCTTTCCACAATTTCCTCATTCCTCTAAAACAATGAGCTTGACAAAACAACATGTTTGCTTTCTAAGGCCAATAATTTGATGGATTATCTTATTGGTTTTCTTATGGCTCCAAGTCATGTAGCCTTAGTCTCTCTTTTTAGTTACTGAACTATGTTAAGTAACAACTTAAATCAATATGAAGCTGGTAGGAGTTATGGATCATTGGCAACTCAGGGTATCAAAGTGAAATCTGTCAAAAAATAATGGTTTTGGCAACAATAAACTGTGCATTGTACTGTAGTAATATTTTTTTTTGCATGTGCAAAACCTTTGCAACTGTGCAGGTACTGTTGGGTAGATCCCAACCGCTGGTCCCTAGGGACACTCCTCCAAGTGCTGTCCTGAGCATACCCTGAGATAATGGGTGTGCCTTCAGCACTTGTAACCAAAGGGGATATAAAGAGCTCCCATCTTAAAATAATGGTCAAAGAACAGCAGTCTCTCTCTCTTCTACAATCAGATGACTGCTGCACATTTGATGTACATATTTGAGATGAGTAATATTTTAATGAAGTCCATCTAGAATGATGTGTATATATATATATATATATATATATATATATATATATATATATACAGGCAAGATAATTCCATCTAGTGTATTTTATCACATGTTTTAGTACTAACATGATGTTTTATATTTCCAGCTCAGTGACTCCAAAAGCAAAAGAGAGGTGATTTGATGGAAGAAAATTAGCATAAACAAAAATCTTTGAATCCTTCAGAATTTATATTATTGAAATTAATAGTTTATGGCTCCTTATTCTTCATTGCATGAATAAACATATCTGAATAAAAGATTATTTTCTTTTTTTTTTTGCAGGGACACATCTTTGTTCTCTTAGATGGAGTTCCAGCTTCATAAGCTTGATTGAAGACAGAAGAATCTTTATTCCTCTTAAAAAAAGGAGAATTTCAGAAAAAATCCGGAGCCAAACCATTGAAGACTTATTTAATTCTATTATAAATATTTTGAAAATCCCAAATCTGGTTATATAAATCCATAGTTTTTGCTTCTTGATAATTGGAGCAACTAAGTTTTCATGGAATTGAATTCAGCAACAGTGTTTTTATTTATACTTTAAGAATCTATGTAAAAACTAAGCTTTATTAATTGCATTTTTTCATTATTACTGTGTATTTCAAAATGTACAACAATGATAAAGAGAAGTTCAAGGAAACTGAATACTTAGTTCCCTTTCTACATTTAAGTAAAATACAGACTACTGAGATAGAAATGAAGGTAGGGGTTTTTGTTGTTGCTTTCTCCCTATCACATTTTTAAGGAACAGGTACTCAAGATAATTATTTCTCATGCTCCGAATTTTGTTATTCTTACTTCCAAAAAAATTTCCAGGCTTAAATTTTAGTCAAAACCCTGGAGGGTTCAATTTTTTCAATGCAGATGCATCTTGAGAGACTCAAATTACTGCAATTTAGGTTGTGAGTATTTTATATCTACCATTGTCATCTAGCTAGTAAGGAACAAAACCATAAAAATAAGACCTACTTAATTTAGTATTGATCCTAAATCATAGCCAAGTAAGAAACAGAAGCATATGCTGAACTGGTATCATGTGGACATTTCCCCTCGAGTGAGACATAAATGCTACAATTTAGATATGTACTAAAATATCTTGTTAAATGAAGGGTTATATATATGTAGGGTTTTTTAGTGCATTGAAAATGTTAATACTTTACCAGCAATACAAACTTACAACCATTCTGATGTGATTAATAGAGAAAAAAATCTACCATACTAAGTTTTGAAATATTCTATGATAAGCTTGAAAGTATTGAAGTGAATTATGTATAGTTTGTTTTGGAAAGTGCTAGAGCTGACCAAGGGCAATTTAAGCATGCATTAATACACTCTAAATTATCCTTGAACTCTAACTGCAACACTTTCAAGAATGCTTTTAGAATTTTATTAGCAGTAAACAGGCTGGGGCAGTAGCAAGAGAGAAAACCTGATTAATTTTACTGAATATGTGAGGAGTTAGCTTCCATTTGCAACTGACTGTGGTACAGAAAATGGCCTCTCGAAATCCTGCTTTCTCCTTTCAATTTTGTACACAGCCGAAGAAATATTCAGCTAATCCAGAGACGTAAATCTATATCCAATCCAAATCCAAAATAGGTAAATTCTGCTAGCTCAAAATGCTAGCTCAAAATATGATAAAAGTTTGGGCATTAAAGCCCAAAGTGAGCACAATGATTTCAAAGCCAGCCATGCAATATTTGCACAATAAATTACACTTACTATAAACAGCCAAAGTACTTGAAACTAGTTTGTGTTGTTAAAGCATATCTGGTAAAGAAGGCATGTATACTGAAATAAATAATTTTACAGGTTTTCCCTTTTACTTAAATAGTTAATATAAATATCACCATCTACTGGCAGAACAAAATACGTAGCAGTGTTCACAAGCTTGTAGGATCAATAAAGGTAAATACAGAAATTGATTCCAGTTTACACAGCTCTTAAAAATCTGCAGAAATACTGTTGACTTCATGGTGTCTGACAATGGCCACATTATTTTCTCTGTTGTGTAGAGGTGGCTTTCTGAGCAGCTTCACACACTTCTGTAAAATTGCCCCATGTGACAAAGATGTACATCTTCAATAAAGAATGATCTTAATTGAATTTGAATTAAACTGCATACTCACTATGCTCTCTGATCCATATGAAAAGAACTTCATTTTATTGCTGTCATTCGTATTTATAGTGACAGTGTTTGCAAAGAGTTTGTTTTTTGTTTTTGTTTTTGTTTTTTGCTTTTGTTTTGATTAATAAGTATATCTCTAATTTTCATTTTGAAATATTACTGAGAAAGGATTTCTCTTATTTCTCAAAAGTGATGCTGGTTGGCATTTTAATGGAAATAGTAGTAAAATGTTAAAAGAGGGAGAGCCTGGGTTTTTATTTGCTTTTTTGTATGAGTCTTTAATATGCTCTTTTGTGTTTTCAGGCTTTCTGAATAGTCCTGAAGGCAAAGATTTTAGTAATTTTGATAAAAGCTTGAGTTTCTTGTTCTCAGTTGCCTTTAGGAACTGAAGCTTTAAGTAAAACATTAAACGGTACAAGACCTGTCATCAAATTTTAGAGTTCGCAAGACTCAGATTGCAGAAATCAAATCTTGACCTGATTTGAGCTGAGAGAGGTAAAATTGTTCTGAATAGAAAGATATTGTAAGGAAAAAAAAATATAGAATATTACCACAGTTTGGATAACAGAAGATGAGAAAGAAACAAATGGAAAAAGTAAAATTGAGAACCTAGCAACAAGGGAATGGAAATACTGTATGTGGAAAATAGAGATAACAGAGCAGGTTTTAGAGGAAAGATCAATAACCCAGGAGATATAAAAAATGTTCTTTCTCAAAGAAAAAAAGGAGAACCAGGGAGGGTAATCTCACAAAAGTCAAGGAAGAGCGGAGTATTGAGGTAAGAGTACTTACGGGCCCAGAAAGACTGGGAAGTAAAAATAAGACACTGAAATATAAGTTTTTCTAGAATTTACAGGTCTTTGAAGATTTTAGTAAGATTCTTCTCAATAGAAGAAACAGTTGAGAAGGTATATTTGAAATAATAGAGAAAACAATACTGCAGCTTGTTCAGGCATTACTATAGACAGGTGTCTTCCAACTGTTTTAATATCCTAAACTGATTCTTACATCCCAAAAGATATCCTGGCAAAGAGGAGGAATTGGTGTTGCTGACTATAACGGCTGACACCACACTGCTCATCAGATAGATCTAGTGGCAGATGGGTAATCCAAGGAAACCTGTGTTTTATACAGACCTAATTATGAAAGAAGTCAGAGAGGCTTTCTTCAAGGACAGTAACACAAGCAGCAGTTGTTTGCACTGTGGCATGGCCGGTAGGTATGGAGTGAGCTGAAAGTGGAAACCTTTGGAAATATATATAAAAATATTTCAAGAGTTCAGAAAGGATGAGAGCCTGAAAAATAAAAGGGTTGTTTTTTTGGGTTTTTTTCTTTTTTCCTATATGCCATTAATCAACCTTAAATTGCAGGGCCATTTTTCCACAAAACCTTGCCTTTAATGCTTTCAAACACAGAGTACACAGCCTATGTTCAGTGAAGATAATAAGCAGAGTGAAAAGCCTGTGGCTTGGAATTTGCCTTAAGGTGATATCTCAAGGCCTTGGTACAGAACAGATTTTTGCAGATCTAAGACCTTAGTTATTTTTTCTATGCTGTTGGATATACACTGTCCTCATCTACTCCCTCAGCCCCCAGCCCCCATGTCATTCTTTTGATAACCACCTCTATTTTTTCCTCCTTAGCCAGAGAAGTATTTTGGAACATCATCAGAGTTTGCAACAAATTCTTCATGACAACTGCATTAGTACTAAATGGCCCAAGATCAGGCTGTCTTGTGGGACTGACCAACTCACCACTAGTCTTTTTGGCAAGGATTTCAGCAAATTTTTTTCACAACACTCAATAAAAATATACAAAAAAAAACTATCTTATCTAGAAAACAAAACAAAAAAGCTCACTCATATTTTATTTTTTCAAACAAATCAACTATTCTATATTGTAAAAACTTTGAAAATTATCGTCTTTCTATCAATTAGCCACTAACGTCATCTCGGTTTTTTGGAGTTTTTTGCAAAACTCTCATTATGGAATTAATCTACTCATTTTCCATAGGGAGAAAACCAGATACGGAGAGGAGAGGTTCAAACCTGATTTTTATCTTGACAATAGGCTTGGACACAGCTTGCTTAAGCTATTTGGGTATTAGAATTGATTCAAAGCAAGGTAGTTAAGACATTTAACTGTCTGACTTTATAGGTCAGTAATACAGTCAAGAATATCACGGATGTCATCAAAGAATTCTGCTGCAGAGAGTAGAGACAAATAAGCATTTTTAGAGTTCAATTCTACTGAACTGGTTTAGCTTTCTAAGTCACAACTAGATGAATTGTGTCCAACAAGAGACAGTTTCTCTTCCCTGACTATAAAAAGTCACCATTCTGTCTAGCTCAGATAAAAACATCCATATTAAGGAAGGATGCTTCAAGTCAGGTGAGATTAATCTCACACATGGAGGTTAAAGATTAGTTTTCAGAGAATAAAGTGGTTTACAATGTAGTCAGGGATCACAGTATGATTTTCCAACATATTTAGATGCCTTGGCACTTTTGAAAACCTCACTCATTGTCTATCTGCAATCTTTGGTACGCAAATATTTCTAAGTTTTCCCATAGAAATTTCCCATGAAAATATTCTCACTGAAAGGTCAAATGAAGTTCCTTATCCTGAAAACCAAAGTAAAGAAAAGCAAATCCTACCACACATACAAAGAAAATATAAGGGTCCAAAGACCTGTGCTTCCATTCCTGGATATATCACAAGATGCTCAGCATCTTTTAGGATGTTGTCCAAAAATCTAAAAGCTTAAAATTTCTTTCTGATTACAATCCTCTCTAAAACAAACTAAGAAATGTGATGCCTGAGAAATTGTGGGGTTTTTTATGCCTACAATTTTTCAATCCAAAACTAACTGTAGCAGTTCTGTGAGAAGTAGGACAAAGGCAATATTATATATTTCATGTGATAACATACTTGCATTTGCTGATATAGTACAGAAATGCAAATAAACAAAAAAAAAAAATCTCTTTAACTTGAGAAATAAAGACTTTTTTATTCCAAACAATATATTTCAGATGCTAAAAAAATGCCTTGCAAGCCCATATCAATATTTATTTGTATAGCAGCACATGCATACTATATAATCAGCCCCAAACACGTTTTGATAGCAATTAAAATACCTTTGGGGGGGGCACAGGGGGCCTTGTTGGTATGTCTGTTTGTTTTGTTTTAAGATTTAAATCTCTTGAAGTCTTACCAGGAAAATATCCATCACCACTAATTCTCCAGTATGACTGAAAGATACCTCATTTCCTCAGCACATCTGGGGAAAAAAAAAAAAAAAAAAAGCGAATAGATGAATCAAGTGGCTACCCTGCACTTTTACTGATCCTGGATTCTCTGGAAGCTCCTTAGATGCTGTAGACTTTGAGACTCCTTTACCAATATTGATCGACCAGCATGATGATTGGAAGATACAGAAATAGCTGCTCTAGGTGTCACCATTGATTCTAACAAACAGTCATCATCATTTCTCATAACCCAATGTAATTTTAAAAACATTTTGTACTACATAAAGTTTAAAACAAAATTGTAAATGTGACATTGCTCTGCTCATTCTCCTAGCTGTAGTCATAGTAAATTTACCTTACAATGTGTAATGGGAAATATTAACAGTGTCCAAACATTGACTGATTGACATTACTATCAGCTGTGTGTCATTAATACTCCTATTAAGTACAATGAAAGGTTGGTTGAATGGGCATTAATGACTTTCAAAGATGCAGACTTAAAAAAAAATGGCTGCTTGTACACTGTTTTTTCAACAGCAAACATGTATCTATGCAGCTGAAAAACTAATTTACCTGCAAAGGAGAGTAACAGCTATCAAAAGTAACAACACCACTGTTAGACTGGGGAATTTAACATGACATTTTCTGTGTTTTAATGGGAATAACATCTATAAAACTTGTGATAGGAAACTTGGACCTCGTAGATTCTTAAGATAAGACTTTCAACACTTGACACCACTTTCTAGAACAGCTTGGCTATTTCTGACAGATTCTCACAACACTTATGGATGTGCAGGTTATGACTTGCACAGTATTAAAACACTCCTCTGTTATAAAAAGAATAAAGAGTTTGATGATTCATTACCAGTAGTCACCTGCTGTATTACTATCTGGATGAGAACATTAACATGGCAATAATCACTGCAGTCTTCTGAATAAAATAACCATAAAATGCATGAAATCAGACATGCACAGTGAATCAGCAGTGCAAATGTATGTGTATTGGTTCTGTGAGGCATATGATCAAAGGATGTTCTACACAGAGACACCAGCTCAGTAGAGCGTGAAAGATGGAAGACAGAAGAAGCCAAATGTGCACAGAGCTAAGAGCAACTAAGGAGTGAAAACCTGCAGAGACAGAAAGCCAAATTGTACCATTCCCATAAATGTGTAACCACCTGTCAATCGAGTTTTGTCTGCGGAGATTGCTTCAAAGACTTTAAAAAAACAATCAAATAAAAATGGTCAAAATGAGCTAATGTGTTAATTGCTGTGGGAATAGAGGCTAAGGCTACAGTAATTGCAGAGAAAGATGGGAAGCAAACTTTGTGCTACAAGAATTCTGTGCAGTATTTTTCTTTTGTTCCAAGTTTCCTAATAACGGAATACTGAAATCTGACCCTTAGGCTACAGAAAGTGGTTCTCTTGGCTGATGCATTTCTCTCCAGTTGAGTTGCAAACTATTTAAAATTTGGCCTTTCTTCTGCACTACTACATTTTCAGCCATATTTTGTGCATATGAAAAAAGTAAGAAGAAATCACATCCACTCTGTTGAAAAGCGAGTTCATATTTTGAGCTAAGTCCTGTGCTGCAACTGCCACCTAGTTAATGGACATTCTGAATCCTACTTTCAACTTTTGTATAGAGGGTACTTACAGTATTGTTAAAAATAGGATTTTAAGAAATCAATTTTTAGATATGGTGTGCAGGATATAGGAAAAAAAATCTCACTGAATGCGGATCTAAATAGCAAGAGTTGAATTCAGACTTGACAGCAAATCTATGCTGAGCACTGTCTGAGGAAAACAGATTGGACATCTTCTGATGTCCAGATCCCCAGTTACTTCACGGGTTTGAGTTTTCAGCAAAGTTTAATTGACATTTGATTGAGTTCTTGAGATTTTTGCATCTCCTAAGATAACAGAATTCATTCATAAAATGCTAAGGGACATACTTAAGTTTTAAACCTAGCCATCTTCAGCAGAAAAGTCCACTGATAACTGGATTTGCACTCTCATGTAAAATTAAGCAAATGATGAAATGATCCATATAAGAATTATACTGCAAAGTACTAATTGAAAACATGAAAACTAATTATAAATTTGTGGATAGTTCTTGTACAACTATTTTCTTGATTTCCAAGACTTTTAGTGTAAAACCCCTTTAAATCAGTGTGATATCACTGAGAAAAGTATTTAGTTAAAATTATGCATTCGTCATAGTACTCTAAGATATTTTTGCAATTTAGACACTTGTCTGCAAACAGATGTCTGTATATTGATCCTACATTCAATCCTTTCTTAGCAGAACTCATCAAGTCTGTCAATCCTTAATGCACACACATACCTATATACATACATTTATATATGTGTACAAATGTCTGTTTTATCACATTGACATAATATTACATAAACATTGCCCAAGCATCCATCCACATGTGCCATCCCACCATCCTTAGTCTCCATAACAAAATATAAGTACCCAAAGCCAAGGTATGTCTAAGCCACTGCAAGATGAAAGCTAAATCCTTCTTTAGCAGAGGCAGAGGACAGTCATTCTCACCTTCAATGGAGACACCAAAGAGGAAAACATAGCATATTACAGAAATTAATCAAGCTATACATGAACACAAGGATCTAGGACAGTTTCCTAGATATAAGGTGAAAAACTGACCAAGACCCAGATTTGCATTGACTGTAGCCATTTTGTTGCAAAATTTAAAAAAAAAAAAAAAAAAAAAAAAAAAAAAAAAAAAAAAAGTTTGAGAGACAAATGATGGCAGAAGTCGAAAGACTAGGC
This sequence comes from Sylvia atricapilla, assembly GCF_009819655.1. NCBI lineage: Eukaryota > Metazoa > Chordata > Aves > Passeriformes > Sylviidae > Sylvia > Sylvia atricapilla. Next base: position 37,920,773 of record NC_089141.1, on the reverse strand, counting down.
AGAGCAGATGTTCTCACTACTTTTATCCATGATTTCTTTCAAAGAACAAAGCATTTGTTTTCAGAAGAGGATGGGATTTGGTTTTGTTTTGATACCTCCCCTAATAATAATAAGTTTTTGCCTCAGATGCAAGTGGGAGGAGTAGAAAAGTTGGGGATTTTCTGAATAAACTTGTCTTTGCAAGAAAAAGATAATTTTTCTGGCCAACGTAGGACAATTCAAACAATCAGCCCCTCTGCTGATAGAGCTAGTATCTCTGAAGTCCCTGAAGATCTGTTAATCTCCCATCAGAGTGCTCTCATTCTTTTGAGGTTATTCTATATTAAAGGTCAAAAACGGTGCAACTTGATGGGTGAGAGTTGACTCTGAGTTCCATTCCATCCTTAAAAGCATGTGCTAGATGAAATGCTAGATCCATTGTATGATCAGTGTTTGAAAAAATAAATTGTGACATTACTGTAAGCCATTAAATTTAAGTGATTGGCAATTCAGAAGTAAGTAAGTCTGAGAAGGAGAAAGAAAATGGATTAAAAATAATTGATCAAGAAAGAATTTAAAAAACTCAAGACTCACTGTCTCAAAAGTTATCCTTCAAAAGGTACCAAATCATATTTAGGCAAATACTCTCATATCAGGTTAGAAGAATCATGGTATTAGAATAAATGTTTGTTTATCTATCCCAGAATTCCCATTCTGCATAAAACTAACCCTAAATGCTGACTTACAGACATAGTTATGTTTCTGTTTTATGTCAGTCCGTTGACCCCAGTGAGTGGGATACTACCGTCATGGCAACACCAAGCTCAGACAATGACAATTAGAATTGAGAGCCTTCACAGAAAATCATACAAGCATATTTTAAAATGCAATTTGATTTCACAGGGTTTGTAGCATTTAGAATTTGTGTTCTACTGCTATTCAGGCATTTACATTTTTTATGGACAGATATTAACAGAAAGACTGTGCTCCTGTCCAAAGTTTGAGTTTTGGATGTGAAAAATCGCAGCTTGCATAGTCAGTCATATGGCTGAAAGCTAATATTTTGTTACCTTCCACACACTATTGATTTTGCTCTCTTATGGACTGTCTTCTAACTAATTAATATATTTATCTAACTGATTTGCAAGCATTTATTCCATTGCTTAGATAGCAGCACATAAATAGTTCTGTCAGAATAAATTGGACTTAACATAAACCTAGAATTAAACATGAAGTATTCACAGAATCAAAATGCAATAATTTTCTTTTGGCATGAATTTATGAGAATAAAAGAAGGCAGAGTATCTAAATTAAGATTATTTTAATTAAAAATGCTTGACCTATAAAATGGTTGATTTTTTTATGATCTACACACAACTCAGTAGAGAACTCAAACTGTAATTTTGAATTACTATGCAGACTTACTCATCTGCCTGAAAGTAGCATGGTACTAATAAAAATTCTAGTTATAATGATAAATCATTGTTCAGAAATTTTTTTTCAGTCTTATAAGAATGCATTGTGGAAACTTACACATGCAAACATCTAGGAGGAAATGTATTTAGTACTTTGGGAAGTAATTAGGAATACATATTTTCTCATATGGGCTTTTAATTAAAACGTCTTAACATTTTTTACAAATCTTTAGGAAAAATGGTTATAAGCTTGCCTTTTTTTTTTTTTTTTTTTTCTTTTTTAATATGATAAACCTTTCAGAGCAAGTAAAAAACTCAAAGCTGAATTCCAGTTCAACATGGAAACCTGTCGTGGAAGGAAAATTCTAAAAATGGCAGGAATTTCCAAAGCAGTTAAATAATGTGGATATGAACTGCAGCTCTTTTTTTTGTTTCCCAAATCAAATCATAGAGGTAGACTATTGATTCTTTTTTTACCATGAGTAGTGCTTCTTGGATCTTTTTATTACAAGGAAAATATGAAGCTAGTTAATTTCTATCAAAAAAAGCTAGACCTGTGAGTGCATATACATTTTTCTAGCGATTCAGACTGTCAGTTTTAGCAAAGCAAAGAGAGGAAGCAGAAAGCTCATGTTCTGCCAAATGCACAAGTGTAGCAAAGAAAAGAACACATACAAATATATATACTTATACTTGGGTGGGTGCAAATTCAGAGATGTGGCTTTTACATACCCAGCCTGAAGCACTTCAGTGGAACATAATTTTCACTTCCTTAAGTCCAAAGAGGCTTTAAAGGTTTCCTAAATTAAGCAGCCAAAATCATTAATCTCCTTAGAAAAATTTGGCAAACCACTGGATTCATATTGACACAAGAACTAGGAGGTAGCAGACTCAATTAACAAAACCATTTCTCTCCTCTGATGGCTTTGCTCTTTCTCTCTGAAATCACCAGGGTAACACTGACTTTATTGGAATCACAGAGAAAGAGCTAATGTTCCAGGATGGGAACAAACAAGTATTGATAAAATAGATACCGAGTCAAGCCTGAATCCAAACATGAAGTCATCCTGCTTTCCAAGTTCAGGTGAGCTGCAGTCCTGCTCCTGATCTTGACACTGATAGTCCAAAGCTAACCAAGGCTAGCCCTGGCTGCAGCACTCAATGCTGTCAGACCCAGCAGTGAGAGAAGAAGAGGTTAATGTCCTCACTTGCTCCTGGCCATCCCTTTGCTGGGGTAGGAGGGAGTCACTAAAAGAAGCAAGGTCACACAAGGGAGGGTGATCCCAATTAGCTGCAATGAGACCATGTGGTCTCACCTCTGACTTTCTGTACCTTTAAGGTACAGCAGACAGCTTGGTTATTAATGGTTTTGTTAATTACCTTATGGAGAAGGAAATCAACGATTCTGATGTACCTGTTCTTCATCAGATATTACAAAGGCTTACACCAAGGTTCCCCCAAATAAAAGAAGGCGATTTTCTAGCTTTATAGGTTATAAAGAAGTACTAGACAAATACAATTTGATTTCCATAGACACATTCAGGATATTTTTTCACTCACAGCTGATTCTCACACCTATTTACTGACAAACTGTGCTCTGCAAATAATCCCAGCAGGACGAGTAAGCTCCTATTTACTTAGCAAAAGCAAGGACAGCTGTATTTGACCATTTTCATTCCTTCACATCACCAGTTTTATGGTCTATCACCTTCACAGCATTTTGCTTTCACACTATACCTCACTATCTCAAACAAAACTTGAAAAAATACTTAAGCCCTGGGACTCAATAAGGTTTCTATCCTATTTGACACATCATTAAATCAGGTAGACTGTTTTAATGGGTGTTTTTCTCAAGACATATTTTTTCACAGGTTCCTTGTCTTCAGCTCTTAAGCCCACCTAATGATTGAAGCATTTTTAGCCATACTTTGTACACTGTATCTTTCTATGTCAAATAATTGGATGAGAGAATAGATAAAATTAATGGAAGAAAAGATTGCTGAAAATAAAATTATTAAAAAATATTGAAAAGTTAATTAAAACCTCTTATTTTTTTTTGCTAGAAAGAAACCTCATAAGCATGCTTGTCCTAACTCACTTTTCCCTGGTATTCTTTGTTTGTCTGTTAGTTTAGTTTACAAAAGCATCTCTGCAAATACTGGAGGATTAAATGCTGATTAAAATGTAGGACCAATGAAGATTTGGTTTAGTTAGACTCACTGCCTTTCCTCATCTAAATCTATATAAACCAGAAGAAGAGCACTCTGTGTGAGACAACTTTGCTGTGATTTGCTTATCTAAGAGTGATTATGTTTTCCAAACACAAGGGCTTTACAAAGGTTTAGCAAACTGAAAGAGAACTGTTATTATTATTAACCTAGATATGGATTTTCTGGGTGGGTAATGGTTTTTCCTGTCCTTAGCAGTATCTAGAGAACACAGAGTACTGCTAGTGGGCAACACAGCTGTGACCTCCACGTCTTCTCTGCTTTATACTGGTAATGTAAAGCATCACTCTGCCCCTGTATAAACTAACAGATGTTAAATTAGCTACCAGAATTTATTTTTTTTAAATTGTATAAATATATACTATTTTAATAAATAAAAATAATTGAAAATCAAGGTAAAGGTGATAGAATTCAACGTTAGACAGTGTTGTACTCTCATTGCAATCTATATAAAATGAAAGTCCCTTAACCTACATCTCTGACATAGAGAAATTAATGCTCATAATTACAATATTCAAATAAAGAAGACTAATATTTGATTCAGAGTTCTGTTCAACTTTCTTATCTGGTTTTTTTTATACATCTTCCTATGCTTTCAAAAGCAAACCTGAATTTCTGAAGCTGCTTGGATGTAGTTTGTTCCTAATTTGTGTTTAAGCTTTATCTCCATATTGTTTTGATTGTGAAATAGAAGATTTTCAGCACCTCAAAAAATTAAGTTATACATTTCAGGATGGATATAATACCAAATATTAGATAATGAATTAGGAAAATATATCCTTATCTCTTTTTGTGTAAGTGTGTCTATATGTCATGGATGTAAGGTATTTGTGAGCATCTGTATGCAATCAGCTTTTCCACCTGCAAAGTGGGGATAATTATTCTTTCTTTGAAAGTATCATGAGGTTTAGCTTAATAAATTCTGGCAATTGGTGTGAGATGTTCTTAATGAATAACTACATATTGTAAGTGGTAATGTTAATTATCCCACTATGACAGAAATCAATCACTGTTAAATCCTTTCTATCTGTATAATGAAGTAATCTTGATTTTTTTGATTTGGTTAAACTAGTCACAGTGCTACCATATGTTGGGAATCCATGAGACTACAGTATTGCTCACAGAATGACCCTATGCGGACTCTAAAGGACTGAAAGAGAATATAAAACAAACTATGCCAAGTTTTAATCCATTTTTTTCAATATGTTTTCATTTAAATCAATAATGTTACTCTAGAAGATCATTTATTATCTTATCTCATAGAATAGGGCCATGACTATTCCCATGAAGTGCTGTTGCGATGTTGAGTAATTAATGAAGTGCTATCTTAAAATACCAAAAAAATGATTTTATAACCACAAACTTCATACTTGATTATAATACTATTGTTTTCTATTAGAATGACTAGGATCCACAATTTGTCAGTTTTGTCTTTGATTCCATCACAGTCTACCAAGCATCACATTTGTCAGTGATTTTTAAGGAGACGTATAAGGACAGATATTTAAGTTAGTATGTGATGAAGACCAGCAAAAAAAGACTGATTTGTGAGGTCGAAATCCTATATATCTGAATACTTACATCTTTCTTACATGGGCAATATATAAGCAGTGGTCTTTTATTCAAAATTCAATTTACTTACTCTACCACTGTCTGTTAATGACATGAAACATGCAACAGTACTGAGTGGTGTTCATGGACAGTTGGATAAGGAAGCCTCTTCCAAGAGTGGAACACATACTTTCAGAACATGGGAAATTCAAGCTTTCACATCATTAGTGGAGTTTTAAACCATATGCTGCCGAACTCAAAGGTAACCAGGCTGAGCTTTCTGTGTCAAACTCATTATCTCTCAAAACAAATGTAGTCTTATGCTTTCTGAAAACAGGAGATGAAAGTCTCAGCTTTCAGTCAGAGTCTGGTTTGTTCATAATTAGGACCTGTAACAGTGCAGAACATTGTCCTTTTTTTAAAAAAATCAACTTTTTTTCCTATTGTATCAAGGATCTTTCAAGTTTCTCTCTCATTCTTCACATTTTATTGCCAGCAGTTACATGTGTACAGTGGTTTTAATAGGAAGGAGAAATGTCACTGGAAGGTGGTTACTTTTATCTGATTTGCCATTATGTAGTGCTTGAATTTCTCCCTGCACGCTCTCAGCATAATATAGTTAGTTACAGATTAATGAAAAATTTAGGTTTGTACTATTAATTGAATGTTGTTTTAGGGAATACAATGACCTAGGAAATGTAGAAAGATTCCTCATTTCCGAAACCAGGCATTTCTTCCTCCCCAGCTCTCCGATTGCTTTCTACTCTATAATTTGTTTTTCCTTGTTTGTGTCCTCTGATCCTCCCTACCTTTCTTTGTATTAGTTTTCTCTCTTGCTTTATTAATTGCATTATATTAACTTCACAGCTAAGGTCAGTTCCACCTCAATAGGCCAGGGACAAGCCTAACTCTGCAAACAGCATTCCCCATAGGAACCACAAGCAGTTTTAAAGGCTGTGATGTTTGTGTACAGAACTGAACAGCCAAATATTTCTTCCTGATAAACTCACGACATTTTTTGTAATATAGTTGTCCTAATTCAGACTGCCATCCTTAACAGTGTAAGTCATCATTAATCACAGAAATAGGAACTTCCTCATACTATGACTAAGTGGGCAAGCACAATCTTCTCAGGATTTTGTCAGATAATTTTACTGTTTTGATAGCCCTGAAACTTTATAGAGCACTTTAAACTGTATTAAAAAATGATTTAACGAGATATAAACTTCTAAGTATCTGAGCCATCAAAGAAAGCAAGTCTTAGGAGGCTAAGTAGTTCACTACTATAAGAGCTGAATGATACATAACTAACCTCATATTCTGAGTCACACCATTCCTTCACAGGAAGCCTGTGAGAACAGAGAACTGAATTTGACCTTCACAGACTCAGTCAAGGACCTGATGCCACTTGCTGGACATATTCAAAATAAACGTATCTTTAATCCAGTCCAGACCATGTCCAGCATTTGCCAAGATACTCAAGTTCATACATAAGCAAATTCTGTGCTAAACATATATAGGCCAACTCTTTATGCTTAGCGGAGTCTGTGTAATTCAGTGTCACAAGAGATTGTAAAACATGTTGGCTTTTTTGTTCTTTAGAGGTATGGCTGGGAATAATTTAATTTGTGAATATAAATGGAGGTGAGTGTTCGTGAAGAGTGTGTTTAACTAAGGTTGAATAATCTCAAGCTTTTACTGTAATCAGTAGAAGGAGAAGCTCCTCCAGAGGATGTCAAAATAGGCACTTTTCTCTGTGCTAAACCTAGAAGGTGCCAGGGAAGGTTAGGTTTGCAAGGACAGAGTAAATCTCAGAAACAACTAAGACTAACTCTATGGTGAACTCTGAAATGCCAAGACAGAGTTCTTCTCCTCGTCTATTATTTAGGTAGTACAGTAGCAGAATTCCAAAGAAAGATGGATGGATACAGCTATAGGTGTACTGCAACATAAATTCCTTTGTCTAAAGTGAAAACTCAGTTTGATTTGAAGCCTTCCAGGATACAGGATGCCTTCATATTTTTATAAAAGGAGTCTCTCTGGAAGTCAGAGAATGGTTTCTGCCTAAAAATTGCATATACTATATACACACATACATACACACACGCACACACATGTATATATTATTTTTTCAACATGCTTTTTTGTTTTTTTTCTTGGAAAATTCAACACCCAAAACTGAAAAAAGAAATTACCATTTCGCCATGTGCATTTCTCATCTCCTATGAATCCTAAGCAATCAGAGTTCCTGACAGAAACTCCTGCTAAAAAGTAAAAGAAACAAATGATTTTGTTCTGTTGTTTTCTAGGTAAAGAGTCCTTTGCTGCAAATGCAGCATGTAAGGTAAAGTTATTGATATCAGGCTGTTAATATACTTCAGCTTATAACTTAAGCAGAGAAAGGTATTTTTTCAGACATTAACCAGAAAAACTTATCAGAGAAGGAGAGAGGCTGTGTATGATTTCAGCAAAGCAGAGGTTGTCCTAGGTGCTATGAGTCTGGAACTCTGCACAGTAAATTGCAAGAGTGAGGAATCGGGCGTGGCTTGTTGGTTTAGTCAGGTAATGTAACAGTAAATCCTCTCTAGCAGTGAGAGGACTGGCAACATGTTTGGTGAATATTGTCCCTAAACACCCCAAATCTATTAATTTCGAATATTAATATATATTTTCATATTAATATATGAAAGGGATCTCTGAGCATCTCCTTATTGAACCTTTCTACTCAGAGAAATACCAGCCTCAAAGTTAGAGCAGTTTTCTCAGTGCAGTGAACTCTAGAGTCTCAAATATGCACCATCGACAATTCATTCCATAAGCAGATTGAATCTAGAAGAGATCTTTATGCAACCCTTTCTTCAAGAGTCTCACCTCGGTTGTCTATTCTTTGTATAGAAGTACATCTGCTTCAAGAACTAACTTTTCAATCATTAAACCAAAGAACTCTCTTGCTTCTTAAACAAAAGAAACAACCCTTAAACAACCTTGAGAAGTTCATACTATAGTAATTACAACCCTTCCACTACATAGATAAGTATTTCAGAAGTTTTCTTTTACTTTTTAAAACTATTGTACAAAACCCCACTGTGTGACTAGTAAAAGAAGGGTAAAATTACCAAGGTTTTAAACAACATGAAATGATCCTTAATTTATGGTTCACAAAAGTAGTTATCCTAACTGTGCTTGGATGATCAAGGCAGCTTGACATGTAGGATTTGGATAGTGAAAGGTAGTGAACAGAGTGACCACTTTGTCAGCATATTTCATGTGGTTTACATAAATTACATCAGCTTTAGAACCTCAACTTTTTAACTTTAGAAGCTGATCTAATCAAGATAAAGTTAATTAGTTTCCTCTAAAAATCTCATATTTCTAGGAAATTGTACAGTGAGTATCTTTAAACATAGAACTTTAGGGAGAAAGATTGTGCTCTGTGCATCTGTCATAGTGTCTCTTAAAAGCTCTGATCTAAAAGGCCTTTGATTTTTTGGTTAAGGAAAAAAAACAAGTTTGCGAAGAAATTGTACCATTTTATGATCTCTGACACATAAATGGCATTTCATAGAGGATTTGTGTAGAAAAGAAAAATACTTTAAAATACCATCTCTAACTGTCTTCTGAAAGAGCATACATTTTAGGTTTGAAAAACAAAATTGTTTTTCCACATATAAACATTCATTTAGGTCCCACTCCCACACAGAACTGACTCCTCCAATAAAGACTGTGACTCACACCATTGCTGGTGAAAGATATTGACTTTTCTTTCCAGAGCTAAACATTAGACAACCATCAGAAACTACAAAATTATTAACTAAGATATATCACCAGCTAGTATCCACAGACCTCAGTATAGTTTCACTTCAATAGTTACTGAGTTCACATCCTTTCTGGGTGTGAGACTGCTTTGATTTTTTTATCATAGTAAACCCACTAATGTCATTTGCTACCTCAAAAAGTGCATTTTAAGTACCCTGTATTGACTCATCTAAAATCTGGATTTATCAGTTAAATGGAAATCAGACAAAACACATCAAGTCTCTTTTTTACACAGGCAACTTCCAGAAACTTTTCTCTTACTTTTCTTCTCTTTATTATTTTCTGAGACAAGGGTCTTTCTTATGCTAATACTTTTCATCCCTGAATCACAGACATGTTTTCCCATAAAATCCTTCTTACCAGTTTTTCAAGAAGATACCTAGTCTTGAGCAAAAGATCAGGATACCTCTTCTTATCCTCATAACATCTTGACTCATATCCTCTGATTTACTCTGCTATCACTCTGTCACAAATATTTGTATTGAAAGAAGCTGCATTAAAAGCAGCATGACCAGAAGGTCAAGGAAGGTTGAGGAGACTCTATTTGTCCAGCCTGCAGAAAAGGAGGCTCCAGAGAGACCTTGTGGCACCTTCCAGTACCTAAAGGGAGCAGCTACAAGAGGGCTGGAGAAGGACATTTGACACGAGCATGTAGTGATAAGAGAAGAGGGAATGGCTTCAAACTGAAAGATGGCAAGTTTAGATTAGATATTAGGAAAAAATTCTTTACTGTGACAGCAGTGAGGCACTGCCACAGGTTTCACAGAGCAGGTTCCCCATTTCTGGAAGTGTTCAAGACCAGGTTGGATGATGAACCTGGTCTAGTGGAAGGTACCCCTGCCCATGGGGCAAGGCGTTTGGAACTAGATGATTTTTAAAGTCCCTTCCAACCCAAACCATTCTATGATGCTATGATTTTTGTAATGATCTCACACATTATCAGTCAGGAAACCGTGCACATCAAAGGTACCAAAACTGATTAATTAATATTCAGTTGTAAGTGTTCAAGGAATGTTTCAGAGTAGGAAGATCCGTAGTTATGCACAGACACTTAACTGCATTTCCAGGAAAACCATTCCTAGAATGGTGCACTTGTCCTACAAACAAATGAATTCATGCATGTGTCAGTGCTGCTACTCTCAGAGCCAGCCAGATCTGTATTTGTAGAGGCAAATGGGAAAAACATGTACAGTGATTTCCAGGCATGTAGAAACCCAGTCACAGGTGCTCTGAGGACTAGGAGTGCCACAGCTGTTAGTTTGTCAGGGGCAAGGGCTGTTAATGAAACTGAATTGCTCACTTATGGCAAATAAGCTTTGCACGTGAATAAACTGACTGTGGTACAACAGTGGCTGAAAACCAACAATATGACAGAAAAAAATGTTGGATATAAAACACTGACCTGAGGGACTCAGATGCAGAGTTATGCCTAATTAACATGAGCAGAGTCAAACACACAATTCAAACAACAGCATCTGTTAGAAAACAAAGCAACTGAAAAAGCATTTAGTTTTACACTGAGTTTTAGAAATCATTCACTTCAGGCAGGTTAACTGCGTTTGTCATGTAACTCCCAGGCATTTTTCCATGCTTTGATAATAGCAAGGCATCTATGGGGCACTTAAATACAGAATGCCTTGAAACAAAGGCATTTAAGTCCTTCCTGGAGAGCCAGCTGTGGTTATTCCTGTGTTTTTATCACAGAAGCTGAGATCAGAATAGGAAAAAGTCATATTTCCCCTGAATCCTGCTGCCTCTTTTCTTCTGCTAAGGGTTGTTTCATCTAAAACGGGAAAAGGACTACCGTATCATAGTACATCCAACTGAGAGAATTATAAAGTTCAACTCATGCTTTGAAACTCCCTCGTTGGTGGTAGGAAATTCACTGCTCAGGTTTTCATTCTCCTTTCTTTTGGAGTATTTTTTTTCCCTTTCTCACAGGTACATTGATGCAAACTCCTGCAAGCCATATATCAGTCTTATATCATGTAACTGACTCACTGGGGCACACTGGAGTCTCCTCCTTGGCTTCAGGGAGCTTCCAAAAAAGTAAGAAACTTCCTCTTTGTGGCAGTTTCCTCTGGTGAGGCATTGAAAAACAACGTAGGAGAGAGAGGGAAGAGGCAGGGAGCATGTGATGCTTTCCATCTGCACTCTTCTCACTGCATTATTTATACTAATCTGAAAAATTTAAATAAGTAATATTCTTCCCTTTTATTTCTCTGTGATTGATGCTCAAGAACACTGCAGAAGCATATTTAATAACACTGAGTTATTAGATTTGCTTATACAAATCTGAATGATTGAAAGTACTTACATCCTAATTAACTCTTCTTCCCTGGTTATGTAACTAGAAAATACCAGAAGACTACACTCGCTTTGTTACAGGAAAACCCAATAAAAATATTGTGGAGCTCATACAGCAAATCATTTTTAGTCTGAATCATCAGTCTGAATAGAAGAATATCTTCAAACATAACAAAACAGAAAAGCAAGGAGAGCTCCAGTAACCTTCCTAGGACGCTATCATGTGATTTACATGCACAACTCTGTGTGATTTTGTAGCAATGAATTTTTTTCTTGAATTAAAAGACTACAACTTATTCCTTCCTGTTTTTATTAAATAATGTACTTTTTTTTTTATTTTCTCTCTGTTAGTCACAGAAGTGGTTACAGATCTGTCCAATATTATATGCAAAAAATATCAAAAAAGACACTAAAAAAGAAAATCTTAAAAGTAGAATTGTTTAGAACTATCATGTACTGAACAAAGAAAAATGAAAGACTGACATATTTATGAGGTTTTCCTCAATGATGGGGTTTTTTCTGTTTGTTTTAAATGCAGTTTGAGGTTTTGGTCACATTTCTTTATCCACTTTTTACAAAACTGCAAAGTCATTTTGATTTCCCAACATGATTCTTCTCATCTGGCATTAATAAAGCAGTGTTTCACGCTGTATTTTTCTCAGCAGTCTTTTCTCTCTTCTAGTTTGAGAAGACATCTGGAGAGAAAGTTTGAATATTTTTGTATAATCCACTTTATATATATACTAAGCCTCAGCATCATAGGACCTGGAGGAAATCTAGACTCTAGTGATGTATTTTGCTTATCATTTTCCTTTTTTGATTTAATGGACAAAAATGTATCACATGTTCTTCAATACTGAATATGCTAAAACAGCTCACTTAAACCAGACTCAAAACTCTGCCAAAAAGCTAAGTTAACTGCTTCATTATTGCAACAATGCATTATCATAAATGCATATACACCAGCCTTTTCAAAACTTAATAGCCAATTCTCTGAAGTCTAAAAGCAGGGACTAAAGACTTGGTTTCTAAGGCTTGTATTTTTCATTTATTTCATAGTGTTTGGACTAAAGTTCAGTTGTATTAAAAAAAAAAAAAAAAAGTCATGTCTACACTACTGCACACAGAGAGCATGTTAGCATAAGGAAATTCCAGACAATACAGATGCATTTTGGTCTAGATCATTCTGACACCTCTCTGAGGGATGACAGGACACAGAGCACACGGTGTGCCATGCTGTAGAGCATGGCTCATGGCCTGACCTCATGGCACTCACAGCAAAGCATCAGCAGCACTTGGGGACACAAGACACACTCACCACACTGCACAAAGTCAAAATAAAAGTCAAAGGTAAAAGTCAAAGTCGAAGGTAAAAGTCAAAGTCAAAGCAGCTGTGAAAGAAGTTTCCACATGCAAGAAACATGGAGTGTGTGGAATTTATGATTCACTTATTCCGAATTACTTAAATAATTACCTCAGTTAACTGAAATATCACCAAATATCATAAGCTACCTGGAAGTATATATAGAGTTGGAGAAAATAGAAACCATGTTCCTACACAGCAATTAACCCATGGAATTATTTCTTTCAGTATGACATATCATTTCTGTGCTGGAAGATCTGGAGAGTATTCACGACAGGAGTTAGCTCTGTTGATTTTTCCTCAGAATAAAAAAATCACTTGTAAGAGAGCTACAAAAAAAAAGTAAGTTCTCACTTTAGCTATGAGTTATATATGATAAGAGATTTCCAGGGGGTAAAAAAAAAAAATCAGACTGATCTAGCAAATCCTGACACTCTAGATCTTAAGGTTAGTTTTCATGCCAACTCTGTAAAATTCTAAAATTTTGATTTTGTTTTTTTTTTTTTCCCTGAAATTGCAATTCTGAATAAATTTCATTCAAAAGACATTTCAATAAGAAATTTTCAAGCATTTCTTAGTCCTCTGAACCAAAATAAGTAAACTGTCCTGCTAAGCCGCATTTAAAATCAGGTTTAATATTAAGCTATATTTTGAGTATCACACTGCTAAGAGAGGTATCTCTTCTGATGTTTCTGATATCCTTACTTTTCATCTTTGCTAAGACATACAGAGTTGTATTTCTCATGAAATGTTATTGAAGTTGTATTTCTGTCAGCAGGAGCTCTACAGTATGCTCTTGAGAGATATAGAATTTCTGCTGGCCATATAGAGTAAAAGAAAACAACGAAGAAAAAATTAAAAACACCCTAAATCTACAAGTGATTCATAGTTTTTATAAGGCAGAGTACTGATAAGAAAATTCAATCTTAAAAATTTTGATGTTCCAAAATGAAATACTTCACATGAGTTAAAAAATTAAAAGTTCTTGGGCTTAACTGACCAGAATATTTTGACTTTTCTCCGACTTTCTTCCTCATTACCAATCTGAATTTGAGAAAACTGTAGCTTCCTTTGGGTAAATAAACAAGCAAACAGAAAAATAAAAGACTCTTTGTGATATTCAATTCCTAGCTAGTTACCTTGGTAGCATTTTACATCCATTTTGTGTTAACTAGCACAGGCTGGTGCAGGAGTGTATGTGAGTATATAACAATCTAGCTCTATTAATAAGCACATAAATTTAAGTAGGAATGCCAAGAAGCAATCTTCATTTCTACAACAGGCTATTACATTATGGAAACGTGTTTTTAGCTGTTGTGCCTGTCTAGACTGCTATCAGCAGCTTGTATTTGTTATGAAAGCCTGCAGCTGGTCCATGCAAAGTTTGCTGTTTTGCAGCCCATCTGCTCAGAAGAGATCTGTAACACTGCCCAGCTTGGAGTAACACTTCCTTATCATTGTAGCTGCAGTTCCTAAATAAAAATCTGAAACAATGATGGTTGCTTTCTACTTTAGATCCTAGTATGTTTCCTCTTGTCTGGGCAGATGGCTAACTGGCAGGTGGAACCAGGGGCACCTGAGAATCAAGCAAAGCAGGCCGAGGGGGAGCATCCTTTCATTTCTGTGGCTTGTTTGATACATGTAATCTCACCAAAACTGTGATGCTGAATGTTCTTAGGAGATGAGAAGGTGGCAATGAAGATAAGTAAAGTGTGAACAAATGGACGTGTTAAACTCAGGAGACAAAAATAGAAGTCAGTGCTTGAAGCTACAGGCGCAACACACAGCTAACATGCTGCTTCCTGAGCAAGACCTGAACTTGATCTCAGCTTTAGGCAAAATTGCAGTAGGCACGTTCAGCACACTTTCTAGCAGTAGTCATTAGCAGTCTCATTAAAGTTCAAGAAAATCCTCATCTAAACTGTCCTTAATTTTTACTGATAGTAGAATTATTTTTCATTTTCTACCCATCATTTGATATTGTGAAGGGAAAAGTTGGACAAAATGAGTTGTAGCTCATTTTGATTAAGTCTCTGATATAAAAATGCAGCCACTTTCTGAGTGATCCACTTAAGCAAACTGATTTATGTTGTTACAGATCTACCTTGTTGTTTTGGAGTCTGAACTTACCCATTTCAATATCAACCATTACTGATTTAAAAATGCAGCATGAACTGTCACTGAATTTATATAAATATTGCCAGTAATATTTAAAAAAATGGGTTTTTTTAGGTGCAGGCTCAGAAATGCAGCTCTGCAGTGGACCACCTGCTCTTACTTAAAGTCCTGGTAGCCTGAGATAGTGAAGTGCTGATAGAGCCAACAGAACTGGTGCACTATTGATCAGGAAGAATGGTTAGTGTCCCTTAGCAGTGTATGACAGCTCCTTGTACAGATCATTATGGGCTACTTTGTGTGCCTCTGTGGCTTTTTCCTTGATTTTCTCTCTTGCATGCTTAGCTGTGACTGCTGGCAGCTGCTTCTGATTGCTTGTTCCTGTTATAATTTGATTTCTGCTATAAACCTCTCTTGCTTCTGATCACATTTCTACACAGATCCTTAGCCTCAGAAAACTCTAAAACTCCTCTATCCCATGACTGTGAATTTATGTCCACCTCTGCTTTTTGCCTTGTAGCCATGAGGAGTCATACAGGTTTCTAGAATGATGAACCTGATACAAACAGATTATGGTGTGCAATTTCCAATCAGGAGAAGAAACCAGATCAACAAAACAAAATAAAATAAAATAAAACAAAATTTTTAAAAATCAAGATATTTCAATTCCAGAAATATACTATATGCTAGCAATTGAATTATTTTATGCTTGTAAACTCAAAATTCCTGAAATTTTAAAACAGAAAAAAGAGAAGCCCTCATGAAATATTAGTATATAATGGTTGATATAGAACTTAAAGTGAGGCATCATTAGGCCCTTTCTTAGATTAATGCAGTTTGCATAGAAAATATGTGTATTATTCTCTCAAGGATTGTATTTATAGAACAGATGGTCTATCAACACAGCATAGAACCTGACCTGGGTAAACTCTGCTCTCACATATGGTTTTTCTGGGGCCTTTTTGGTGTAACTATTGGGGTTTTTTGCATGTGTATGTTTTCAGCATCTAAGAAAAAGCTAAGGACGAATTGTGACCCACAAGAATATTTCTTCTATAGCATGATGCTAAATATGTGTTTTATGCCCTAGAGCAAGATAGAAGGTTATGGAAAAATATATGAAAATATGTGTGCAGTGTGAGTAGCATTTAACTGTGTTGGAAAATCAATGCATCGAGCATGTCTAAGAGCAGGAACACACGGAATAGTTCCTTAAGAAAAGAGTGGCAGTCAGCAAACCATACTAAAATCAGAACAGGGAACACAGCTGTCCTTCTTTCTGCTGCTTTAAGTTATTACATACATTGCAGGAAATAGGAAAAAAAAGACACACCCTCCTCTCTTCTAGTAGAGAAATTTATGCTTCTTCTGGCTTCTACTCTTTAGAAAAAAAAAAAATAAAGGAAGGGAAGGCATCTCAAAGACTTTCCTGTAATTTACATGCCCTACACAGGCAGTATCTGACCTTTAATTTTGCTAGATGTGCATTGATTAGGACTGAATCTCATTAAAACACAATCTACTGGGGGTGGTACAAAAGAAAATATAATATTGATTAAAAAATATAAAATAATACTCCTCTCTATCTCACCCTCCTGACTGCCTTAGTTCATAATTAGCCTTCTCATCTAGCTTTCCTCCTACATGTTATGTAGCTGTCAGTCTGACAGGAAGCAAGATCATAAAAATGCAATTAGAAATTCCAAATTAGCAGTCAAGCACAGTTATGGGATGGACAAACCTGCATCATGCCCAGTATGTTGTTTGACTGACGTGTGATGGCAATGTGAGGTAAAGATCTCAACATAAAAATATGACTGCTATTATGCTTATGCTACAGTTTAGGAATTGCATCACATTTTCCTTTTGTAGGATGGCCATGAGAATCAGCTGATATGCATCAGCACAGATAAGGTTGGTTTTGCCCTGAAATGTTAGATTGAAATAGTTATTTATGTTCAGTGTAGGAATACCTTACAGAGAAAGCATTAAAAGGCAAACTTGGCCAAAACTATCTCTGTGTTAGAGCTGTAGAAAGGACCTGAATGAGAAAGGATGCTATTTCCCTTTCCCTTCCTTTTTGTGATCTTTTAGAAAGGTATAGTGCCATGATAAAGGTTCAGACAGTAATGAGACAACACCAGGATCTTTCCAAGCCAAATCTAGGCTTTTTATAAAGTGACTGCAGCACCGACACTGTTTAAATGAGATTGGATTAGCTTTGCTCAAGTTTTATTTCAGTCTAGCAGCATCTGTTTTGGGATTTACAAGATTTTCAAGTTCTAACATAACAATTATCACTGTGCTTATTCTGGTTCTAACTTAATTGCTGGAAAAAAAATTGGGAGGGCTCTTTATAGAAAAATACCCAAACAAACCAAGTAACAAAATTGGTGTATTAGAAAGGTAATTTTCTTTCAGATAGAAGAACATATTTGAGCTGGCCTATTAAAAACATCACTGGTTTACTCTTTTGGCTCTTCATAATAATCAGCCACTGAGAAACAAGCACAGAAAGCAACAGCAAGCAGCTTCAGCTGGCATGTAACACCACTGAGTTCACTCGAGTGATGTTCCTCTGCTCTCTGCCAAGACCTGGGTAAAGCTCAATGTCCAATAAGTTTTATTTCTATTGACCATTTAATAGATTGCTGTGTTTCCATGTTCATAACCCAGAGTTTCAAAGGAGTTGTTCAGTGTTATGTGGTCTTCCTAAAAGGTTTTAATCAAAGCCAAGAGCTCACCCTGGTTCATTCGGTAAAAGAGAAACAGCAATCCACCTTCGAAGAAAAGGTGCTGCAGACAAATCAGAACCTAAAATGATGGAGTCTGGGAGAAGAAATATGAGTTTCAAAGCTTGCGCTGGGGCTTACACCCTGCTTGGCCCTGTGAAAACAAAAGAAAAACTTCTTCACAAAGAACTTTCAGACATGTAGTATTTTCTTCCCATCCTCAGTTCTTATCTTACACTGTGGGGATCTCTGGTACCAGGAAAATTTAAACTCAAAGAAAACTTAGAAAAGAAATCATGGGAAAATCAAGACCTTACTATTACTTGATTAATATAGTGCGCTACATAGATTGAGATGGAGTAGTAAGTTTAAATATCTTTGTGGGAACACAATGAATATTGAAAGTATTACTTTGAGTTTCATTTTACCTGCTCTACCCATATCTTACTGAAATTCTGTTCAGATATTTGCATTTCTTACTCTGTTTTAAGCTTTTTTTCAAAATTACTTTAATTGATCTACGGCATTTTAATTTAAATCAAAGTGGGCATTCCCTCTTTTACATTCTCCCCCATCACTGCAGGGGTTCAGGAGTTCTTTTACGTCTTCTGTGTTGCATTTAAATCTCATTTAGATCTAGAAAAACTGGAACATCAACTTTGGAAGGTATGAACAGAGCACAGTACACAACATTACACAAGTGCTTTCTGGAAAAGTCCACACAACAAAACAGATACTTTCTGGGAAAATCCAATAGAAAAATATGCACCTGTAAGAGCTGAGAAAAGAAAAATGTAGGTGAATGTATAGTTAGTGCTGAGGAACTAATTAACAAAATAATTATTTGGTCTCCATGCAAAGCATGACACAAATACTAAAAAATATGGAAAAACAGCAACTTCAGTATGTTGTAGTTTTTGTTGAGGATGAGAGTTAAAAAAAGTAGAAATTCCATTTCTCTCAAGGAGAATAAGCATTAAATTTAGTAAGCAGAAAAATTACCCTAAGGAGAGACTGAAACTCCAAAATGAGTTATAAATCAAACACAAACCAATGTCTTATGCTGGACTTTTTTTTTTTTTTTTTTTTTTTTTAAGCAGAAGCTGAAAAAAAAAGAACTCCAACATCAAAGAAAGGAGAAAAATGCTGAGCTTAGCACACATATTTAATTGTTTTTAATATTATATTCACAGCTTGCAGGACAAGTCAAAACAGGAAAGTCCTCTCTGCTTTGTTTTCTTTTTATTTGTTTTTATGAGGTGTTTAAAAGTTTTACAGAGAGTTCATATTTATTGTATGCAGTAATTTTGAATCAAATGAGTTTCCATATTCATAAATCCTGATGGGCTTGAACCCAGAGTCACCTTTTACCAGAAAGTGTAAGATTCACAATATGAGATTTTGATAGTTAAATTATTTCAATAAAGTGTGTGCGCTAGTCAAATAATTTGATCTCTGGTTCAGTCTACTGTTCTAAATATAGACATATATATGTTTATCCATAGATATATACAGATGAAAATGCAAATTTGGTATGTCTGGCACTAGTTTGGGTTTACCTAGCACACCTCCTCACAGACTTAATTACCATCTCTAGTAATTTGTCAGCTTTTCAAACTTCGAACCTTTTAATTTTAAATTGTTAAGGTGTCAGCATCCTTGATGGCTGACATAGATCTATCACTGTCTAAACAGCAATAGCAGCAGCTCCTACTTTTGCAGAACTGGTATTCTACATCTCTGTGGTTCCCTGGATGTACCCTCTTTTTCTGACCAAAAGTATTTTCTCACTGCAGTATTTTTTCAGTATTTTTGCCTTTGATACTTCACCCTATTATCAGGAGTACCAACAATCAGAGAATACAGTGAACAAGGATGGCAAAGTGGGACCAGAGGAGGAGGTCTGATGCCCAGAGATTGTGTGTGCCACTGCCACGACTGGTGAGACACCAGTGGCAACACAGCAGGGACAACTTTGCCAGGCAAGTTTGAATGAGAGCAAGTTTGAATGAGGGCAATCCCCAGTGCCTGGTGCAACTCCTGAGGCTGGGACATAAGGCACCTTCCCAGTGGGAAAGACAGTGGTTGAAGTCACCAGCTGAAGGAGTTGTAGGAAGAGGTGAGTAAGCTGCACACCATCAAGAAAGGTTAGGCACGGAATTTATAGATACTTTGGCAGAACCTGAAACCCATATTGTGTGGAAGGAGCAGCAGGTAGAAGCTGCCCCTAAACAAGTAGAGGATATAAGATGCCAGGAAGCAGAAACCCAGAAGCCTGAAAGTTTGGTGTCAGAAGGAAAAGCTCTTCCCCCCACTTTGCAGCTGTGCATTGACAGAGTAGAATTAAAGCCCTGACAAAAGACAAGGAGGAACAAATTTTTTTCACAGCAGAGTGGGGAGATGTCTGACCTTTGACCTGGATCTGGATCAGATATTTTGAAAAATTATCTTCCAAGATAAATTGTTCTGATTGTTCTGTTTATTCTAATCAGTGATTCTATGACACCAGTACCTTCGAAATTTTCAAACTGCAGTCACAGATCAATATCCAGGACAATTTGAAGGAAGGAAGTGCATCCTACAAGCTGGATTTGACTGACTGTGGTAGTATCAACATTCCTGGTAACTCTGGACTTGGTATTTTCACAAACATGCATTGCCCACTTTTCTTCCAGCAGTGATCACATGACTTCATCCACAGTGCTAAACATTCCAATATCATTTTCTGACATTGCAGGACACATCTTCAACAATTATATTATTTCCTGCTCCCATTTCATGTTTAAGAACGATAAACTTTTTCTGTCATTATAATACTGTAAGGTTGGAGCAATAAAAATGTTTTTTCTCTTTTTTATTATAAATCCTTTTTTATAGCACTAGTAGTTCTTTGCAAACAGTGCTCTGAATCTTCTTTCATTATGTGCCTTAAAACTAGTTAAATTATTGGAATTATCTGTACTTCTTAAATATCATAGCCTCAATCACTGATGTTCATTCAGATTCCATGAGGAACAATTAACAACAAGGAGAAAATTCATCTTTTGTTTCACCTGTGGAATAGTCTAATTTTGGAATATTTTAAAGCAATCTGAGTACATTAAAGACTAACCACGTCCCCATAATGAAAAAGGGTTTTTTTATTGCCATACCCCAAATTCCATGAGAATTCCTCCATAGGAAGTTTAGTAGCTTTTGTCTTTTCCCATTTGAAGTTGTATAACACATATCCCCAGAGAACTTCTTTGTATTACCAGAAAATGAGAAGGAAAATAAAGACATCTGGTTTATAGGATCTGGTGGTTGCCAGTTGGCCTATGAATCATCTGTTCTGGGAATGGTATCAATCCATCTTGTTTGATACTCTAACAGTTTATACCTGTTCAAATCCAGTCTTTAGAGAATTTAATCCTCGTTTAATATGACAAGAATTCAGAATATATGTGAAAACAATCAACTACTTTAAGGAACTATAACTTTTATTTTGACTTCATTATTCCTGTTTAGTTTATTTATCTATTTGCTAATATGTAAATATTTTACAACTGCCAGAAAATGCATTCAGAATTCTATGAACACCTTTTCTGCTTTTAGCAAAACTACATACAAATGAGCAACAAATGGAAATTAACAAGAATGTTGCAATGATTGATTTTTTTTTTATTTTTAACTTTCTGTTAAAGGGATACATTTACACAAAACATTTTTATTTCTCATAACCTGTATTTTAAAAGAGAACACTATTCATCTGTAGAATTTCAATCAATTGAAGTTGTAAAATTTTAAACTTTTTAGTTAACTTTTTACTGAAAATTGAAATATTTGCAGATAACTTTTGCCTGAAATAGACACTTCATATACTTTCCATAAATACATATCCTTGTTACTGAAATCAGATCATTTGTATTGTAAACAACATATTTGCCAGGAAATAAAGAGTTTTATTTAAAGCAGAATATTTTTAATAATTCTAATGGCATTCATCTGGTCCTAATTATTTTTCAAAACCAATGCACTCCAATTTATATCAAGATTCTTATCATGTTATTCATTTCCCAAACTCATATAGTCAACTATACTAGTGGATATCATATGTAGAAATAAATAATTTCACATCAAAACCACAGAAAGTTATTTTAAAGAAATCCTTTTAGCAAAATATTTAAGTTCAAAAAGTCAGCTGAAGTTTTGTACGTCTTAGAATAATATTATTTTCAGAAGACCTTAAGTAATTTTAATGAACCTATATTTACTAATTGTAAATAGTCATATTTATAATGCTCAAAAACATACACTGAAGAATAGAATGGGAAAGAATAATCCTTTTTAAGGACAAAAAAACCCCAAAACAAACAAACGAACAATATTATCTAGTATATGTTCCCTTTTTGTTGTAGAATTGTTAGATATCATGGAATTAGCTAATAGAATAAGTGGGTAATAAGCATCATTCAGCTCACACTGAGGCAGAGGAAGGAGTTGTCCAAGCAGCTACTTGGTAACTGCTGGCAGTAGTCTGAGAGTGCTGCTTCTTAAATCACAGATAATTCCTAAATGATACGAGATAATTCAGGTCCAAAGGGTCTTCTGAAGGTCTCCAGTCTGGCTGGAGTTGGGCCTGCTCAATACAGGGTCTCCCATGAGATCTGATGTGGATTTTCTGGGATTCGTTTTGAAACACCTGCAAGAACAAAGACTCCACCACTTGTCTGGTCAACCTGTGCTGCTGCTCAGTTCCCCTCATGGGAAAAGGTTCTCCTTATAGGTTCAGTGTGTCTCTCACACTTCATGTTTATTGTCTCTTATCCTCCTGGTCTGCACAGCTGAGAAGACCCCAGCTTCATCTCCTTGATGATCAGTGATGTTTTCTTAGGCACTATTATTTCTATCCTGAGGCATCACTGCTCCAGGTTGAAAAATTCTGGTTCCTCCAAGACTCTCCTCACAGGGCAACTGTTCAGACCTCTAACTTTGGCTTGATTCTCTGCTCCCACTCTCCTAGCTAAGCCTGCAACAATTTCACCCACTTTCCATATTGCACAATTTCAGATGCAAAGCTGGAACACTGAATATATGTGTCTTCTACAAGCAATAGCTTTAAACCAGCCAAAGTTATATAAAGAGCTTTCTGGGCAAGAGATGAGGAAGATTTAGGAAAAAATACTTTATTTAATGCCTGAAGGTTTTAGATAAATAAAAGCAGTGCTTCTACAGGTTTTCTGTTTGACATACAGATTGATACTTGACAACACAAGGATAATTCACTGTTAACACTTCTTTTAATTTCCATACTTGTTTTTTACATTGCTGAAATATTTGTCTTTCTTCAGCTTTAATATGATCATCTGCTCTTCCTTCTTCTTTCTGACCTCCTCCTCAATTGTTTTTAATGTGTTCCCCTATTTCACTTTGCACAATGGCACAACAGGATCTAGCTGTCTCCCCTTCCTGCTGAAAATCCCGTATCTACTCTGACATTTCTTAATCTTCAGATTTTTTGACATTTCTGCTCCAGCCAGTCTCACATTACATTCTCTGCAACACCTCTTTTGTAGCTATATCTGTCACAGCTGGTATAAATTTTTGCTTTTATTTTATTCCAGTGACATTTTAATATAAGTTTATTTTGTTTTGTTGTATTTGGCTGAAGACCAGGAAGGTAATATAAAATCAATTTCTACTCTTTTGCACACCTTTGTAAGATTATTACTAGCATCACTATTGTTAACCAAGGAACTGCCATTGTATGACTTCTATAAAATCTAAAACAGTGGGAAAATGTATGTTTTACATTCAAGTATTGCAATTGTTTTATGACTTTGATTATTTTAGCCCCAAAGTTATCTGTCTTTAGTCTTATAATTTATTTTTTCCTATTTTTGTCCTGCAAACAGTTGAAATAGTTGATTGCTGTAGGCTCCTTACCTACTCTATTCTGTACTATTCTAGTCTAATCTAACTTTAGTTCTATTCTATTCACACCTTTTACCTTCTTCAAGCTATGAAAATAAAAATATATTCATATTTCTGATCAGTTATCTGCTGATCATAACTATCTTTCCAAGCTGTTCTTGTATTGTTGTCTTGCACCTCTGGATTTTCAATTTATATGTCAATAGTAAGTTGTCAATGTAATTGTATTCCTGAAATGCATTACATGCACTACTTTATATATGAAAACAGAACTCCTAAAAATTATTAGAGATATTAAAGTGAGATTTATCTTACAAGGATATCTCAAAGTGGAAGAGATTGTACAATTGCTTCATATCTTCAGACATTTAAATTATTTTCAGATTAGTCTGTGTTTATTAACCAATTCACCAAGTGATGATTCAGATGTAACTTTTCATGTTTTTCTGACATTTCCCTATATAGATATTGTAATTACAGTGATGATGAACAGTATTTTAAGCATCTTTGGCTACAGTGAAGATTCTTGGCAATTATCATCTATGTCTTGGTCCCGCAAATGCCTCAGCATGGCAGCAGCTCACCCCAAATGATCTGATTTTTATTTACATAAGCTGTTTATGTGAGTGAGATTTCCAAGTTTTCAGAGCCAGAAAGCAATTCTACCACCACCTGACCTTTGCTTTATACAGTCTGAAGAACTTATCTTGTCCAAAGACATTTGTACCAAGTAGATGCTTTTGCTACAGGTGAGGAGGCTTAGAATGGTAGGCACTGATGCAATTCACAGGCCTACACTGCATCTATTACAAAATAAAATTTTTCAGAATATAGGCAGTGAGGACACTAGGTAGTTTTCACTGTCAGTTTTATACTAGCAGCAATATCTACTAGTGAAACATGCTGCTTGCTTCTGAAGACAGTCTTGAGCTACTTATGTGAGGCAGACTCTGAAAAAACACAGTGCATAGAAAAACTGTGTTTATTTTACTTATATCAGATGTCTTACTTTCCAGATATTAGTTTCTGTTAGTTTTTTGGGTTCTGTTTGTTGAGGGCTTTTTTGGTAGGTAGCAAGTCCTTCTCTTCTAGCACTATTTTGTGACATTTAGGACACTCAGATTTGTTTGAAAGGAAATTGAAATTTTCAGTGAACTTCTTGCTGTCATTCCTACTTTAAAAAAATTTTAAATTAGACTGATGCAGTCATAAACTGCAGAATTGATTCACTGATATTACAGGATGGTCTTTCCTTATATACTGGAGATCAAGAGTGAATCTTGGAATTATTTTCAGATGTGGAAAAAGGCAGAAATTGAGAGCAGATTTTCTAGAGTTAAAAGTTCAGTGAATTCAATAAACCACTGTGGTATTTTATTTTCATTCTAGTTCCTTAATATAATCACAAAAAAACCACTTTATATTTTCAGGACAACAGGAAGTTATCTAATTTCTGATCAACTAGTTCCAAGTTTAAGTAACCTGAGAAATAAAATTAAAATGTAGCACATACTGAATTCCTTTCAGCATGCTTTTTTACTGCTAAAGCTCAAAGATAGAACTTTATGTCTCCTTTCAGAAACAGCTGCATTTCTCTAAAAATAAAAGTATTTTAATAACAATTCAATTCAAGAAAGAGTTGAGTATCTTTCTTGTAACTTAATAAAGATATCAGTTAATCAGATGTGAATATATTGTCAACAGCCATCAGAGACAGATTAGTTATCTGTAACAAAATTTACAAAAGCCCAAGATTTGTAATTCATCACAATTATTGAAAGTTTTTTAACCCGTGAAATGTAGGGATGTAAAATTTGTGCTCATAGGTTTGCCAAAAGCACGCAGTTCTGTCTGAAAATTTACAGGCGCTTATCTGTGGTTGTAAGACATAAGTCAAAAGGACTAGTATGTAGAAAATGCCATTGTTTCACCTGCATTTCCCTGTTGAAAATCCATAATAAATGTCAATAGTGCTACAGCCTAGTCACACAGCTTTAATATTCCAGATCATGACCATGAAGACATACTCAAGAGGAAAATAAAAAGAAGAAAAAAATAGAAGGTCACATTTAGAATTCCTTCATTGCAAGCTAAAATTTTAGAAATAAAAACCTGTCTTCTGTAAAATGTCATTAAAGAGTACAGATATAGAGTGCAATACACAAAGAGAAAAACACGATAAAGTTTGACTTCACCAGAATGAGAAGGAACAATTTAATAATGAGGCTTTTATCACACTTGTTCAGAAGTTTTCTCCCTCTTTTGTTTCCAGTTCCATTCATGAAAACCTATAACTGAAAATGTATAATGAAGGTTAATATTGACACAATCCATGACAGCAATGTAATTTTGAGTAGTGAAGAGAATGGTGCTCATTGGGGAATGAGAGAAAACTGAGAAAACTTACAAAGTTTAATGGGAAATATTTTTGCTAAAGCGCAAGGATTCCCAAATTACTTGCATTTGGTTACAAACACCTCCTTTCTTTTGAAATAGACATCCCTGACCCAGAAGTACAATAATCACTCATAACTTGTAAACAGTCTCATATCCCCATCCCTGGAAGTGTTCAAGGCCAGGCAGAATGGGTTTTTGAGTAATCTGGCCTCGTGGAAGGCTCCCTGCCCATTGTAGTGGGGTTGAAGCTAGATGATCTTCAAGTTCCCTTCCAAACCAAACACTTTTATGATTCTATGGTTCTTTCAAGGTATATCTGGAATTTTTACCTTTTCTGTATTTCCTTACTCTACTTCTCTTTTGAGTAGTTTTCTAATAGATAATTCAAGTTGCATAAACTGCTTGGTTTTTTCTAAACACATTTTATTTTTTTGGGTTGGTTTTATTTTGACAACCTGGAAGAAAATCTGGTCAGATTATTGCAACTCACAGTCATGTTCTGATTTTCCTCTGATTCCAAATCTGAACTAAATATTTAAATGTTTTTCTTCTCAGTTCAGCATAAAACCCCTCAAGTGGTAGTGTAGTTCGAGCCCCAGATATATTCAAATGGTCCTGGCTGCATCTGCATCTTCTTAGGGTTAATCATGGGGAGTCAACAGGAAAGACTTTATATATTACTTTATATATATATATATATATTATACAGAATATATATATATAATACAGAAACTGATGATAATGTGTAATTGACAATTATGATCTTGAAATATACATATATAGCTACATGGAAGTTGGAATGGGTGACCTCCTGAGGTCGTTTCCCACCTTCCTATGATTTTTTTTTTTTTTTTTTTAATATAAGAACATGCAGAGATATTGTGTCACATTACCAAGATTTATTTTCACTGGATGATTTTTTAAACTTATTTTTAGAAACACCCAGTACCTTATGGGACTGTACCTTCTACTTCAAAATAATACCAATAAAACTCCTTCAAAACACATTACCTTCCTCGATGACATTTTTCTCTCTTTCGTTAAGGAGAAGAACAACATGGCCTGAGATCTGTGCAGTGAAAGAAGAAATTCTCTTTGTTACAGCAGTTCCCTTTTGTTGAACTAGGATTCTCATCAGTTTACACTGGTGTGTTTATTGTTTCACAGTTAATTCTGAAGTGTTATACTTCATACAAAACACAAAACGGATGGAGAATATTGTGGTCTTCAGGAGCATTTATTTTCTTTAATTTTCTTGATGGGATAGCTTTTTTGTTCTTCCATTCAATAGGATTAGCAGAGTTTTTAAGTCCATTCATTAATGCTATCAAAACACTTAAAAAAAAGGTAACATAATATTTTTTCTATTTGTGATTCAGTCATTAGTATTTATCATTAATGACCTAAGAATTTGGTGCTGTTTTCTGTCTATATGCTTTTCTCCCATTCTACCTCTTTCCCTCCAGTAAACACATCCAATATAGTCACTGTATTTTCACAGCCACCAGGAGGAAGTGATGGCAAGAAAAGCCAAATGATGTTCTCATTGTGAATTTTTCAAATATCCTTAAAGCAGCAGTGATAGATACAGTGAAATTCAGATGTGGTGAAGCCTTGTATTATCTCCTCCTCTCCATCAAGCTCAAAGGCTCTTTTCTTGAGCTCCAGCTCCAGGAAAAGTTCATTTATCCAGTCCCTGAGTGGCTGGGTTAGGCTCTAGACACCTTGTGGTGTAGGTGTTGCAACTTCTAGCTCTTTGTACAGCTGTAATTCTGTTTAGTAGTGATTCTAATTATCCTGGACCCTGGAAAAATGTGTCGTCTTTGCAACAACTAGTGTAACAAAGGGTCTGTTGGACTTCTACTGAATCTATCAGCACTGGTGCCACGTGATACCAGAGCCAAGGTGTTATCAGAAATGGATCCTCTCCCCTCAACTATAAAGAAAGGGAGGTTGTCTATGCAATCAAAATGCACTTCTTGTAGGAGTTGAGATCCTCTGTATAGGTTACTCTGTAAATCCCAGTGAATGCAGGAATTTATACAAAATGACTGGACCTTATTTCTTCAGACTGGCAGCACAAAGGCAAGGTTGGGAAGTTTCAGAAACATAGTCTTCTATATAAATAAAAACATACTAAAAAATACTTACAGACACGGCACCATCAGCAGATTTTCATTAACATGCAGAACACTTCAGCATCAAATGTATCAGCATTGTTATCTAAAAGCATGTACGATTCTCCTACTTATGGATGACTGATAAGAACAGTCCAGTTTCCAATTAAATCAATTACAAATCTCCTTCTAGCTTCAGGGGGAAATGGATCATAGCCACAGTGCATCATGTCATGAAACTTTTATTATTCCATGCCCTTTGTTAAGTTCAAATATGTGATTTACAAAAGTGCAAGCTGCGGCAAAGTCTCCATCTTTGTCTTTCTTAAAATGTTACCAAATACTTCTGGGTACCCAACAGTTGCTCTAAGCTGACTAAAATCCAGCTCTAAGTTTCATAGGATAAAAACCACTGACACATGTTCAGGTCTCTTCAACATGTAACAAAAGTAAGTTACAAATAGCTCTGTAACTGCTGAGGTATCACTCAATTCGTAGTTGTAACATCTGCAAAAAATAAACATAACTGAATCTGTGAAATAGAGGAAAATAATTTTAAAAATACCTCTCTCTCCTGAGAATGCAGAGAAAATACAACTACAAAATACACCGAAGATAAATGCTTATAAGGGGAAGGAACACTATTAGAGGATAAAAGTCTTCCTTGAGCTTCTAAAATGAACAGCTGGTTGCACTGCAACTATGGATGTAGAACAAAACAGATCTTTGTTTTGGTTTATAAGATTTCTGTATTACTATCAGATGCTATAATTAAGATATTAAACTAAGTTAATTCTTAAAAATGAGGGTGAAGAAACACTGTTACTTTATGTCTTTTGTGAGCTTACCTTCCCTGTACCTTGTGATTCCATAATAATGCATATAGATATTACTGATGTACTCTAGAATCAAGGAATATTCAAGATAACATATCTGTAGAATTTCCATGGTTATGGTAAAAATGTAGGAATTGTTTACAGGTAAATTAATTAATTCAGGTCTATGTCATCAATTAGAAAAAACTTTCCCAGTGTTATTAGTTTTGCTCTCAAATAGAGTTGGCTGAAAAATCCTTGGTGAAATAGCTTTGTTTCAAAAATCAGGTCTGTTAAAAATGAAACTGACTAATTTTGAATCGACAAAAGTTTGATCTGAGGAAAGTTAAAAAGAATCATTTAAGCTTTTCTTTTTTGTTCTTAAATTACTGTAAGGACTTAGTGAGCACAGTTGTCTGCCTCAAACACTGTTTAGGCCACAGAAGGACTTTGACATGAGATAATCACTGAATGGAGAGACAGGAGAT